>NC_083314.1:3852062-4152896 GCF_963455315.2 Globicephala melas | reverse complement strand
CTAGTCCCAGTTTTGTTTTTTCATCAAAAGGCCTGAAATTGAAACTTGAACTTGAAAATACTGTGGATCATCATGTAGGGTCCCATAATGTTGTATCACATTGTAGGTGACTTTGTTTAGTAACCCTGGCAGTATAGCAAAGCCTATACTTAGGAATTGGGGATTGGGAATCAGCTAGACAGTGATTTGGTTTGATAACATCTACCTTACAGGATTGTCATGAGAATTGAATTAGATGGCATATGAGGTACTAATTTATAGGACCTGTTAAGTTGTAGGTACCAAAACAGAACCTTTTATTATTGTAGTAATGTTACTATTGTTATTCTAACAATTATTTATGGTTTTATATTTATATAATGAATTTGTGAAATTTGTATTCTGATTATTTTGCATGTCTTAAAGGAAGAGTGGTATTTTTCTTGACAATATTTTGGACTTTCCGAAGAAAGAAAAGCAATGCACAAGAGTAGAAATCATTGCGACCTTTTTTCTCTTTTTGAGAAACATTGTATTTGAATGACAGTGAAACTTTGGCAGAATTTTAGAGTTTTTGCTAGCATGACAGATGTAGTGAAATGAACAAGGTAACATGTATTAGGGGTTAGTGTAATGCCCATGTGTCAAAATAGCCTTTTACATAAGTCATGGGGTCATCAGCCTTGACTAAGGTTTGCTTGAGGGACTCAGAGATCAAATTACTTTAGTGGGTTTAGGAACCAGTGCGCCCTTTGGTTGCATTAATAGGTATTTAATGTTCAGTCTTACTAGAGGGGGCCCAGTCAGGCCCCACGAGAACGTCATGTTTACTCTGAGTCGGCTCAGAGTAGAGCAGGTCCAGAAGAATGTGAGCAGAGTGGTAAAAGGCCAAGAAGCGTGTACTTACCAGTAATCAGGAATCTTGAAAAGGCTCGTGTGTGTTTAGCCAAAAGAGAGAAGATAAAAGGGCATATGATGGCTAAACTATTGTTACACTTTTATAGGTAGATCGCTACAGATAGATTATGAGTGTCATGAGGAGCTTAAAAGGCAGTATTCCTTGGACATGTGTGGTAACCTCAGCAGCAGACAGTGTTGGATCCTAGTGGATCCTAGATCTGTCCTATGACTGGTTGAATGAATGAATGAGTCTGTAAACAATGAACGAAAGAACTAGGACAGTGGATAAAACGTATAAGAAGTTGGGATTTGCCTCCAAATGGGGACGGCTGGGGTGCTGCCTCCCAGCACCTGTAATTCTTTCTCAGCACCGTTGAGAGCCCCTTCCCTGTACCTGTGTAAGCTCTTTCAGAGCAGAAGCATTTCTGATGCATCTCTGTTTCCCTAGCAGCTAGTACAGTGCCCGATGCGTAGTAAGTACTAAAATGTGTTAGTTTCAAAAAGAAATGACATTTTCCACAAACAACAAAAAAAATTGTTTTAAAATGTAATTATGTGCTGAGTGACAGAGGCCAATCTGAAAGGCTACAATACTGTATGGTTCTAACTATGTGACATTCTGGTAAAAGCAAAACGATGGGTACCGTAAAAAGTCAGTGGCTGCTGGGGTTTAGTGGGGAGGGAGGGATGAATAGGCAGAGTATAGAGGATTTTTTAGGGCAGTGAAAGTATACTATATGATACTGTAATTATGGATACATGTCATTATACATTTGTCCAAACCCATAGAATGTACGACACCCAGAGTGAACCCTAACGTAAACCACGGGCTTTGGGTGATAATGATGTGTCAGTGCAGGTTCATCAGTTGTAACGAAAGTCCCACTCTGGGGGGGTGTTGGTAGCGGGGAAAGCAGTGCATGTGTGGGAGCAGGGGGCGCATGGGGGACCTCTGCACCTTCCTCTTAATAGTGCTGTGAACCCAAAACTGCTTTTACACAATTACGTCTTTTTTTAAAAAAATTTATTTTTACATCTTTATTGGAGTATAATTGCTTTACAATGGTGTGTTAGTTTCTGCTTTATAACAAAGTGAATCAGTTATACATATACATATGTTCCCATATCTCTTCCCTCTTGCATCTCCCTCCCTCCCACCCTCCTTATCCCACTCCTCTAGGTGGTCACAAAGCACCGAGCTGATCTCCCTGAGCTGATCTCCCTGTGCTATGCAGCTGCTTCCCACTAGCTATCTATTTTACATTTGGTAGTGAATATAAGTCCATGCCACTCTCTTGCTTTGTCACAGCTTACCCTTCCCCCTCCCCATATCCTCAAGTCCATTCTCTAGTAGGTCTGTGTCTTTATTCCTGTCTTACCCCTAGGTTCTTCATGACATTTTTTTCCCTTAAATTCCATATATATGTGTTAGCATACGGTATTTGTCTTTCTCTTTCTGACTTACTTCACTCTGTATGACAGACTTTAGGTCCATCCACCTCACTACAAATAACTCAATTTTGTTTCTTTTATGGCTGAGTAATATTCCATTGTATATATGTACCACATCTTCTTTATCCATTCATCCGATGATGGACACTTAGGTTGTTTCCATCTCTGGGCTATTGTAAATAGAGCTGCAATGAACATTTTGGTACATGACTCTTTTTAAATTATGGTTTTCTCAGGGTATATTACGTCTTTTTAAAAAAACCTTAATGATGAGGTGGTAAACTCACTGCCACTGGAATTGTTCTTGGTAGAACTGAAATGATTGTCAGGAAGTTTAGAAGATTTTCATACATTACTTGGCAGGTTGGACTAGGTGAATTTATATGTATATGTGTGTATTTTTATATAATATGAATAGTTCGATAAATACTTGTCGAGTGAATGGCTGTCTGCGGGTTTACCATAGAAATCACCTACTTATGTGAAGACAATCAATGATTGTGTGTATATTGTGTGATTGAAAACTTTTCTGACTTTTTTAATTACAGAAGGCCTTACGACCGGATATGGGCTATAATACATTAGCCAACTTTCGAATAGAAAAGAAAATTGGTCGCGGGCAATTTAGTGAAGTTTATAGAGCAGCCTGTCTCTTGGATGGAGTACCAGTAGCTTTAAAAAAAGTGCAGGTAAGATGACTTTAATTATATAAATCCACGTAAAATTATACTCTGTGAAGAATAAATAGAGAAAAGTGCATCCTGAATGATTGGGTCATGACAGTCTTAAGTTGAGAACGATGGGAAGGAGTAAAAATTGTACTGTAAACACTTGCATTAAGTGCAGTACATGGTGGAAATCGTTTTTTAATTTTAATGCCACTTTTAAAGTTCAGCTGGTTTTGTTCACCCAGGTTCAGTAATGACTAGAATGATCTTAGAGAAGCTTTCACAGCTCTAGGTTTTAAGAGGCAGATTTGAGTTGTCACCATGGCTCCTAACTGGACGTGTGGCTACGTGTTGTATCCTGAGCTGCAGGCACTGCAGAAGGAAACCAGGCTCACAGAATGCACAGCCTGATAAAGTCAGTAAACGGCAGGCAAGGTTAGGGGGAGGTTTTCGTTAATGTAGAAAATGTTTCATTTACTGGCAATAAATGAAAGAAAACTGAAGTGAACTTTATTTACTGGAGAATAAAAAAAAAAATGAAATAGGTAAAGTTAGAGGATTGACGTCTTACGTAAAATCCACACGTTGTATTGGTATCATTCTAGCATCAGCTCTGCTCGCCAGTCCTGACTCTGTCTGGGTTCCTCAGATCCATGGACCTGCCCCAGCTCACCTGGCCAGGCCCTGCCCCAGCCTGAGCCCAGGACAGGTCACTGCCCTGATGGGTCCACTCGCCTCTGGTCTCGAAAGCACTTGCCTTTCTGCCCCAGAGTGTGTTTGACATTGTACCGTTTTACTTCCCTTTTTCAGGGAAGGGCATTCTTGTTCACACCTGCCTGTGGACTTTCCATTTTATTCTGCAGCCCTGGTGTCTTTTCTGTGTCGAGACCTGCAAAACCTCAGTGTCCTCTTATTATTATTATTTTAATTTTGTAAGGGATCAGTATACTTGCAACAGCCATTGCAGAGGTGAACAGTTTTCACTCATATTTTTAAGCAAATAGTAAATATTTATGAAAGATTTTATGGGGCATATATGTTAGATATAAAGAATAGGACAGATGCTGTCATATCCACCACTCACCTTTGACACACTTCTGCCACTCCCTTCCTTCAGAGGTCACCATGTCCTGAATTTGTGTGCTTTTCTTTAGAGTTTTTCTCCAAATCTGTATACATTTCTGAATAAATCTGTTGTTTGCTTTTGCATTTTTGAACTTATATAAATGTTGTCACATGTTGGTGTGTGTGGCTATGCTTTATTCTTTATATATCTAGTATTCAATATGTAGATATGCGTGTGTTGTGTAGTATTACATACTATGTGTGTATACTATCCAGTTCTTGTTACGTGCTATTGGTTGTGTACAGTTGTTTGCTGTTACAAACAGTACTTCCGTGATGTTCCTCTGTATGTTTCCTGGTGCACACATGCAAGAATCTCCCTTTTGCATGTGCCTGAGGATGGAAGTGATGAGCCCAGGGCCACGCACGGTCAGTGCTGCAAGTTTATACCGAGTTCTTCCAGCGGTTGCACCGTTGACCTTCTCTCCAGCAGCACGTGAGGGTAGCCGTCTTCTCTCATGTAATCTGTCATTTACAGTAAGAACATAAAATATACAATGCAGAGATTAGTGTTTATGACACAGATGACTTTGGGAATGATTATTTCCTAACAACAACTCTGATCCTTTTTTTTTTTTTTTGCGGTACACGGGCCTCTCACCGCTGTGGCCTCTCCCGTTGCGGAGCACAGGCTCCGGACGCGCAGGCTCAGCGGCCATGGCTCACGGGCCCAGCCGCTCCGCGGTATGTGGGAGCTTCCCGGACTGGGACACGAACCCATGTTCCCTGCATCGGCAGGTGGACTCTCAACCACTGCGCCACCAGGGAAGCCCTCTGATGCATTTTTAAAATGTATTGAATTTCTAATATGTATCTCTGGGCACTGTGGGGGGGGGGAGGAAAAGAAGCTAGCAATTTTATTCCTGCCCACCAAGGGAAAAAGAGTCTATCTAGAGCAATGAAACGTTAAACCCTGCGGCGTGGATTCCTGGTTTCCCTAGTTCGCAGAAAGGAAATGTCAGTATGAGCTGTTGGCGTGGCTGGGATTGGAACGGAAGCCAGGCTGTCGAGGTGAGACCAGATCCTGGAGAGCTCTGAAACCAGGAACAGGACTTTGAGTAGGAGGGAAGTGAGGATTCGCTGTGGATTCTCTAGGAGGGTAATAATCTTCAAAATCGGTTATTTTCAAGATAAAAGTACAAGCTGAACACACAGAACATACTAGAGAGAAGACAGCTGCTGATTTGCCCCAGGTGTCAAGGCGGGGCTGGCTGGCTGGCTGGATGGATGGATATGTGGGTGGATGGATGGGTAGGTGGGTACGTGGGTGGGTGGATGCTTGGATGGGTGGGAGGATGGGTGGGTGGATGAATGGGTGGATGGATGCATGGATGGATGGATGGAGTGAGAGACCATCTAGGTGGAGTCCCTGCGGCCTTCCTGGCTTCCCTCTCCCCCCTACCCCCCACCCCCGACCCTGAGTGTGGACAGAGAGACAGCGCTCAGTTCTGTCTCTAAGGATTGCGTTTTAAATCACAGAACCTTGTCATTGGAAATACTGAGAAAGAAGGGGAGAAAGAAGGGAAAAGGAAGGGAGGGAGAAAGAACAAAAGCTCTTCCAGGCCTCTTGTAATACCGTCTACATCGTTTCTGGTTGCCTGTATCCTTCTTTCCTTTGACTGGAAAATTGAGTGGACAGGAGTGGATGTGCATGGTCGTGTTTCCAGTCAGTGCAGGGTAGATGCCCCTCCAGCTGCCCCCACTTCACACTATGGTAAACCCCAGACCGCTGCCTCCCGCTGTGCCGAGTTCAAGTTTGTCCTTTGGGCTTTGCCTTCTTCTGTGCTTCTTAGGGTTGCTATTGGGACATATTCTAGTTTAAACGTAACTCCTTTATACAAGAGAGAATTGTTGCTGTAAAGATATTCTTAGCTTCTGTAATTAGGGAACAGTATCTTAAACCTTTGTGAGGAGAAATATATTTGCATTTCAGACATGTTATTGATTTTTGTGATGTATTACACTTGCGCTGAACAATAAAGACCAGGGTTCTTCCTTTTTAAAAATCCACCTCTGCAGCTTAGTATGAAAATGTTTTAAACTATTGTTGACCAGACTCTTTTCCTGCCTGAAGAATCCTAGCCCTTCTTTAAAAAATTCATAAGGAATCAAACATTGGATATCCTCATGCAATTTGTTATTTTAAGGCTACTTTACTCGTCTAAAGGGCCATGTCACTGTTTCCAGCTCTTCTAGAATCCTTCCTGGTTGAGTTCATGTGTTGAAATGTTGCGTTTATAACTCATTTCTCTGCTCACAAATCTTTGATGAGACTCTTTAGAAGCAGAGTGCAGGTTCCTCAGCGTAGTTCTCCAGGCTCTTCTGTACTTTGTCCTGTGTCAGGTGTCACTTTTCTGTGGCCAACTTGCCGGAAGCCCTGGTGACTTTCCTGGATGTTTGCCTGTTACCTGTGTGTGGAAAGGAAAGAGTGTGTACTGATTGCACGTTCCTTCTTTGAAATCATAAAGAGGTTGAGAGCCTGCAGTGTATGACAGCATTAACCAACCTTCTAGAAAATTGGCCCACATCCCGTCATGATTTGTTTGCCAAAATTAAGATGGTTCTTAACTGATGGAACATTTTTGCAATTCCACATACTGGCTTTGCTTCCCTGTCTCCCTGCTTCCCTTCCTGTTGCTCGTTCAGTTCACTTCTCCAATGTTAGTGATCACCTGATGTTCAGTGGTTAGCTTTTTAAGGCTTTGAGAACGCCAGCATGAACAGAATAACGGGGCTCGTGGATTCCAGTGGAAGTGCAGCCAAGACACGTCTGAAATAGTGAGGGAGGAACCACAGTGGGCGCAGCCTTGAGGGGCCCAGGGTGAGAGGGAGGTTGGGAAAGTCTTCACAGGCGTCGGGCTGTGTCTCAGAACCACAGTTCTTTGTGTTGGAAGATTATCAAAGAATTGTTTTGATCTGGTCCACTTAATCTCTGTTTTATTATACTTAGTTCATTGATTAGAACTGTGTAATTGGAATTGGTAGACGTGATGTTATAGCATGAATTTTGGTTTTTTGTGTCTCAGTTCTTTGACCTTTTTTACCCTGACTTTTTAATCGTAGGTGAAGTAGTTTGATCCTTAGTTCATTAATGCTTAATTTGTCTTTTCTTACTCTTAAGTTGTATGCTGAATAATACTGTTTTACTGTGGGACATCCATTGTCAGTCAGTGACATTTATTAGAGTCACTTTTGTATAAAGCACTTTTGTATACTTACAAACAAACATAAATAGTGATAATATACAGTATTTGTTCAGATTCACCCTTTTGATCCGGGTGATCTCAAAAAAACTTTCTGAAAGGACAAATATTCTTTGATATTTGTTTTACTTATATTTACTTATATTTGATAATTATGTTAAAGCATTCATCAAGAAAATCAGTTTTTATAGTATATTAATGAGTATAACTTGCTCTTTTACATGTGTTAATTTTAGATTAAAGATTTTGCATGTTTGCATGTAATTAGACATTAGGATTTGCATGCAATTAGAAATTTGTGGGCAGCAGCTTCTTCCGTAATGCATACACTGATTTTAATATATTTGTAACACTTTATAGCCATATATTCAGTCTCTTTTTCAGTGTTCACTGTGATTACGGAATTCGTCCTGCAGCTTTTATCAACTTCATTATTTAATCCCTATAGACTTCTTTGAAACTTTCAATAGATACTTGAGCAAATGAAAATTAGGAAGCATTTGTAAGAATAATTTATATATTATATATTTTTTAAATTGGAGAATAATTTAGTAATTGATACTATACTAGTTTACTTGTCAAGGAGGCAGAGACTTCATCTTAAAAAATTAAAGCTTCTTAATTTTATTCGTTTGTACTTTCAATTTTATTTTAGGCATTTTGAGGCATATAAAAATGTAGTAAATTTTTAGCCTTATCGAATATTTAGAGAATGGGGCATTCTAGTTAACAAAATTTGGGGGTTATAATGAATTAAGATATATACCATAAATAGTTTACTTAATCATTAAAATATTTAACTGATACAGTGGACATCAATGAAATAATTTAGTTATTTGTCCATTTTTTGATGTTTCACAAATTTTTCTTTTAGCATCTTATGGTACCTTAGGGTCATCATTAAGATAAATGCAAGTTTTGATTATGTGAGTTTATCTTAAAATTTTTAAATGAGAAACTCTTCTAGTGGCCAAGCCCGGTGAGTAAATATTGTTCTTTGTGTGAATCTTCTCTCTTCTCTCTTCTTCTTCCCCACCGTCCTCCCCATCGTCTCAGTGTAAGGTGCTTCTCTTTCCTTGACTTGGGATGCGGGGATGTCATCTTCACTAGGGTTTCTTCCCCTTAGTCTGTGCCCAGCCATCGTTATTCTCTTGTGTCCTTGAAGCCCATCCAGTTCAATACTTGTTCCATCTTGCCCCTTGTCTGCCAGTCTGCAACAACCCCCTCCTTTTTTTTTCTTTTTTTCTTAAATATGTTTTCAGCCCCTTGCTCTCATTTTCCTCTGTCCCTTCCCTGGCACCATGCTGACTCTGCCACGACCAGGCGTCACGGTTGCTCAGCACGCCCAACCCCGGCACCCGGTCTGCTCGCAGCACTGTCACAGCCCACCCTGCGCTCTGCTTGTCCTGTCTTAACTCTCCACATCCCCTCTTCATCTCCTCGTCTCATTTCTCTCCCATTCTATCTTTCCACCAAAGCTTGTTCTTTGACCTCATCCTGACCATGGTCCTCTATTCCATATTCTCTAGACCTCTTATTTAAGGTCTGATTTCAGTTGTTTGTGTGTTTCTTGGACCTTTATCAGCTATTTGAGCAATGCGGATGTTTCCACTTTACAATCTCCCCCATCTTGTTCCTGTCTTGCTAACCCCCCCGGGCAGGGTTTCTCTTCACTGGGTGTTTCTTCATTTCCCTGTTCACATGTACCCACTGTTCCACACCCCCTAGCACAGAAGGGTTCAGGTTATTTCTTGGAGTTTTGCTTACGTTTCTTTGGAAATGCACTCTCTTGTACTCCCTACTTGGATATATTTTAACCACGGTAGTGAGAAGAACACAAACCAGCAGGTACATACGATTACAGTGTTGTCAGTGGTGGAGTTAAAAACTACCACCTACTCTGAAGCCTCAGCCACGACCCGTATGCCTTCATGCTTAGTGGAAAAGGGCATCTCCTGTGTGACAGTGACGACCTCTGCCATCTGCTGTGCTTTCACGATTGCACAGCCATCCTAATCCATCTTCCCTTCCCTACCTGCGCTCTGGACAAGATCTTTCTCTTCTGTCTTCCTGGAGACTTTTTCAGCTGCTGCCCGTTTCTCCCGCATCCACCTCTCCTTTCCTGCAGTGTCATCACTTGGCGTTCTTACTGACGTCTCCGTAGTAACTGTTGCTTCAACACCCACAGCTTCTTCACACTACACTGGCTTGGTTCTCCTGTCTGTCTGGATATCCCTTTTCTTATTTCCTTCAGTGGCATCTCTTTTTCCCACTCCTTTCAGGATATTTCTCACTGTCATGATTTTGGATTGTTTGCTTCTCCTGCACCACCTTCTCCCTGACCCCTGTAGGGTGGCTTCTGAACCTCCGGAAGCCCTCACTAAGCTTTGCTGAGCTTCAGGCTCTCAGGAAGTCTGCACAAAGGATGAATTTCCCGTGGTACGTATTAGAAGCTTTTTAATTTTAAAAACAGGACTGATTGATGCCCTAGGAGTTAGATCACTATATACTAGCCTGTTGAGTTAAAAGTCACCCCCTTGGAAACAAAGATTTTTTTGTTTTTTTTTTAAATAATCATGGAAAAATTAAGGACACACACAGATATCTAGTTCCTTGCCATCATTTGCCAGGGCCTTAAGGAATCCACGAGGAAGAAATTGAGTCCTGTCTTTTGCCTTGAAGTTCAGACACGTTGGTGCATGAAGAGAGGAAGGCTGACGGCCGCTGGATTACAGGCCTGGGTGTCAGAGGAGCGCGGTTCCTGGCTCCAGTGCAGATCTCTTCGAGCACTCACCTGGCTTAACTTCCGCCCCCCTCTCCACCCCTTAGGGGCCTGTGTATTGAGTCAGGGAGGGGCTGGTGGTAGAGACTTTCATTATTCGGAGATTATCTTGTTCGATGATTGTAATTTACGTCTAGAGAGGCCACTCAGCCCTTCTGCCATGGATTTTCTAACTCCCTCACCCATCTTCCATCCTTCAAATAAGAAAGTCTGTGCCTACCACTCAGCAAGTGCGGGAACCAGAAGTCACTGTGGCATCCGGGTTGCAAGGGGCAGGAACACCGGGAAAGACAGAGGCACAGTCGAGGGGTGAGATCAGAATAAGGACGGAGGGCACATGGGAAACAGGCCTCAATGTGGGACAAGCTGCTCAGTTCATTTATTCAGGCTCTGTGAAGCTGGTGAGGCCCAGATGTTTGGTTGAGATTTCCATTTATGTAAGATTTATTTAAAGTAAGATGTAACAGGTTTGTCAAACTCTCTCAGTATATTTTTTGAAGTACTTCCTTTGCTACATTTTAAGTATTTTTTTCTCCTAACAGATTTACAGATGCCCTTTTAAGGACATTTGTGTTTAATGTTTAAGTCACTTGAAAGCCTTTTCCCTCCAAAGATACCTAGTGTTAACCTTTTGAGTTTCATTAGTCGTGAGTAATTTTGGCAAAATTTAAAGGTGACAAAAGAGAACTTTTTAAATGATTCAGAGAATACCAAGAATGTATCAGGCAATCACTTGCTTAAACACTGCTAATAACTTTGCTCTTATCAAACATTAGTTTAAAAACCCAAACATTAGTTTAGAAACTTTGGTAGAGCTGGAAAGATACCTTCTGAAGACAAGCTTGTAAATAGTTTATGAAAATCCAGATTTTTTTTCATGTGTATTGCCTTTTGCTCACGGAATCAGACAGCTTTGAATCTATGTCTGCGAATGATTTAATCTGAAGATTCAGTTTCTGTTTTTGTCTTGACATGCTGGCTAAGAGAAAAAGCAAGATAAGATACTTCTGAATTTCCAATTAAAAGTATTTGGTTCAGAATTTAATTTTGCCTTAAATGTGCCAGCAATGCTTCATTCCTCAGTGTTTGAGAAGTGACTTTTGGTATTGAGAATTCAGTTCAAGATGAAAGTTAATTTGTTAATTCTGAATTAGTTTAATTATAAGTTGAATTAAAGATTCATGATTTCATCATGGCACAGTTCTGTCTTTGTATTTTGTGTCTAGTTAGGGTTTCCTAGAGCTCTCATACACATTCTCATCTCGCTCAGTCTTTCGTGTTTTAATACTTTTCCATCATAGAGACGTTGATTACTGGGAGATTAGATTTATACATGTCTCCAAGTTTGTGATTTTTTTTTTTTTTTCATTTTAGTCACTAGTACCAGAGTGATCCTTTCTCTGTTTCCTTAAAAAAAGTTTTCAGGGGCTTCCCTGGTGGCGCAGTGGTTGAGAGTCCGCCTGCTGATGCAGGGGACGCAGGTTCGTGTCCTGGTCCGGGAAGATCCCACATGCCGCGGAGCGGCTGGGCCCGTGAGCCACGGCCGCTGAGCCTGCGTGTCTGGAGCCTGTGCTCCGCCACGGGAGAGGCCGCAACAGTGAGAGGCCTGCGTACCGCAAAAAAAAAAAAAAAAAAGTTTTCAGGAATTCCTTCAAGGTCTAAGACATTCAAAAATTTGTACTTCCCCACATTTCTTCAAGTTGTATCAAGTCCCCTGTGAGTGGTAGTTCCCGAGAATGGCATCATAGATAAGTAGTGTGTGTGTGTGTGTGTGTGTGCGTGTGTGTGTGTGTTTCATATCAGAAACTAACATCAAGTTCAAAATTTTCTGTTTACATTAATATTTGTTTGATTTGTTATTTAGTGACAACATCATTTTTCTGGCACCTTTTGGCATTTTGGGTAATGAGTGGCTTTCCTACGTGAAATTGCTAAATGTAGAGTTTACTCCTTTAAGTAATGAACTTGTCATTTTACTTATTTCTGTAAGAAATCTTTCTGAGGTGTATTGCACTTCCCTGCATACATGAATCAAGCATCGGAAACCCAGGCAGCCACAGCCTGCCCCTCGAGGCACTCATGTCACTTCGTGCAGCAGCACTTGCCGGTTGAGTGTCACGTTCTGTGCTCGGGGCTGCAGTCTGCCCCTGACAGTGTGCCTCCTGAGGACTGCAGGCTGGTTCCCTTATTTGTAGCTATAATAAAACATAACGATAAGTTGGCATTCAACACAGTTTTGTGAATCATGGAAAAGCAAGAAAATGGACGTGTTATCCTCATTTATGCTTGGAGTATTGACTTATTAAGATATTTATTTATTGTTAATTTTCCATATGCTTGGAACGTTGAGCGATTTCTTTGTCTTCAGAGACATGCTAAAGAGCCCTTTGATTGTATTATTTATTTTTATGTTTTTTACATTAGATCAACGTTTCTCAACCTTTTCTTTATTTTCACCCCTCACCTTTTTAGACATTTTTTCCCAATTATGCCCCCCACCATGAAATTTTAATTCTGTAGATACAGTGTGTCTGTTTAGGTATCATATGTATATCTGTGCTTAAAGAGAGTAAGACTTTGTCACCCTCTCTCTGAAGAACCAATTTTCACCTCCTTGGAAAATTGACAAGGGTATCAGCCCTGTCAAGAATGCATGCATTAGACCTTTTAGACCTGATTTGATCATATAGATTAATGGTTCAGAGCTTGGGTTATAGTAGGATAACTTGGAGAATGAATTCTGGCTGCTCCATTAATTACCTATGTGAACCCCTGTCAATTTCTTAAGCTTTCTAAACCTACTTTCCTTCATGTGTAAAGTGGGAATACTAACATTATTGTCCTCATGCGGATTAAATGAGAATTAAACGAGGTGGTTCATGCAGTATATTTAGCACATATTGTTCAGTATTTTAACTATTATTATATTAATATATCACAATCTCACAACTTCCGTGCTGTTCGATTTGAACTTAAGACTTGAAATATCTAGCTCTTCTCTTTTCCCATTTTTAATACTGACTGCCTCTGGAGGGAAAATGTAACTTCTAGTCACATGGGATAAAATACCTGTAGATCGCCACAGCTCCTAAAAGCTAATTGGAAAGAATACTTCTTAGTGTGTGTGTAATTATGTGCAAAGTATTACAGTGGACTTACATGGTAACTTGAACCATAGATTACTATTTTATTAAGTAATTCTGGATTTTATTTTTAGATATTTGATTTAATGGACGCCAAAGCACGTGCTGATTGTATCAAAGAAATAGATCTCCTTAAGGTAAATAACAAACGAACTGTTGACTGTTTTGAACATAACTGAGTAGGTTGATAAAAGTGATTTATTAAATATCACACTTAAAAAGATTTTTGAGATACAGCTTATGCTGCACCGATTTCAAGTAACATATAAGTTTGAAATCAATATATTGAAGAATCCAGTTACCTTTTGGATTTACTGTACAATAATTTAATTGGAACATTTGGTAGGATTAGCTTTTTTGTTGTTGTTGTTGTTGTGGCCTCTCCCGTTGCGGAGCACAGGCTCCAGACGCGCAGCCTTAGTGGCCATGGCTCACGGGCCCAGCCGCTCCGCTGCATGTGGGATCCTCCCGGACTGGGGCACGAACCCGCGTCCCCTGCATTGGCAGGTGGACTCTCAACCACTGCGCCACCAGGGAAGCCCTGGTAGGATTAGCTTTTTTCCCCCATTTCAAACTAGAAGATAAATAAAATAGACATAAAACATTGAAGAAATTTTTTCTCGATGATCCCAGTTAGACATATTCTAAATGTTAAGTAATGTAAATGCATATTAGCATTATCTCAGGGTATGGTATATTGAGAATGTGGACTGATCCAAATGGCTCACATTTTAAAAATAATATTTCCATGTTTTTTGCAGATATAGAAAGGGTGGTGTATGGAGTATGTCAGAATTAGCTTTTCAGTTTCTTATCCACTCAAAGAATAGGACTGACATTTCAGTTACCGTCACACTGCATTTATTATAGTGAGATTTCTTTTGAGGAATTCAGTGGTTTATGTTATATTTTTAACTTTTGGATAAAAGTTGGGTGATTTTTATGCCATCCAGTTTTGTTTGTGCCTGAAGTGAATTAGATCTAGTCAAAAAGATAAGAGTAAGATCAGATTGAACCATGCTTTCCACTGTTCTATTTGTTGTTATTTCCTGGGACATGAAGTGACTGCTTTAATAAACCTTTGTTAGAGAAATAATATATCATCATAGAAAATGTGGGAGGAAAACCTTTAAATAGAAAGAAGAGAAGAAAATCCTGTGTATACTCTTTGGGATCATTCTTGAATAAGTTTCTTTGAGGAATGATTTTTCTTATGTTACCTTGCTTAAAGATTGAATGAAAAGATTGTACAAAAAGACTGTAAATGTGTATAGACTTACGAATATATTTCTACAAGGTGAAAAATTTTTAAGGTAATTTAATAATCAACCCCGTAGATAAGTTCAGAATATTTATATTATTTGATGTAAAAGTGATATTTAGATACAATATAGTAGATGCCAGATTTTTACCACTGGCTGGAGTTATACTAGGATCACCCTTAACTTCAAAATAGTAGTAAAAAGGAATACTTTACTTAACATTGAGTGGCCTTAAATGACATTTATCATTTTGAAGGATATAATTTTTAACAATTGGTGATTTAATTTAGTCATTCGTTTATATGCATGTATTTATATATTTGTTCATCATAGCAATACTTTAAAAAATTTTAAGTGTATAATTTATTATTTCTAATAAAAATATTAAAATAAAAATGATGTCTAGTTTTACTTTCAATAAGTATAATACTTATTTCAAAATTCACTAGATTAAAGAAAAATATAGTCATGTTAAGATTTCTGTAACTTAAAAATGAAATGCAGTAACTAACTTTATTCTTAAGTTACGAAACTGTGACTCTTGGGAATTTACAGTAAGAAAACTTTTTGATGCCTGTTTTTTTTTTTCCCCCAGCAACTCAACCATCCTAATGTAATTAAATATTATGCATCATTCATTGAAGATAATGAACTAAACATAGTTTTGGAATTAGCAGATGCTGGTGATCTATCCAGAATGATAAAGGTAAGGTTTGTTTTTTTTTTTTAAACTGAAGATTTATTTTTTCTAATTGAGTTGTAGGTTAAAAATATAGGCATGTTAGCTACTTTAAAGACCTCAACGTGGTGCTTAACATACGGTATCCCTGTAATAAGTGGTAGGCAGTAGTGATGATTATGATTATGAAGCTAGATACCTGGTGAAGTCACACTGGATATGTGAACACTCCGAGACCAACCTGGAAATAGACCGAGGGCTCGTCTTCTGTAAGCTGAAGTTATAGTTTTGCAGCTTGATTTCTCCAGCCAGAGCACCCTCAATCCTGCATCTCTGGACATCAAACAGAGGGACCAGTGGGAAATAGTAGGGCAGCCTGACCTGGGCTGTCCCTGCTCCTGGGAGGGATGCTCAGAGAAGAAAGTGGGCCTTAGATTCAAAGTTGCACATCAAACCCTGATTTGACCACTTAAAAGTTATTTCTTTTCTAAGGGCATATTAATTGGGTTTAAGTTCAGCTACGAGTTATAGAAACTGCCAAATAACAGTAGGCTAAAAACTGCTTATACTTGGGCTTAACTTAACTTCTTTTTTTTTTAATTTATTTTTTTGGCTGCATCGAGTCTTAGTTGTGGCATGCGGGATCTTTCATTTCGGCACGTGGGCTCTTCGTTGTGGTGCGCGGGCTTCTCCCTAGTTGTGCTGTGCAGGTTTCCTCTCTCTAGTTGTGGCGCACAGGCTGCAGGGCGCATGGGCTCTATAGTTTGCGGCATGCGGGCTCTAGTTGACGCACGTGAGCTCAGTAGTTGTGGCACGCGGGCTTAGTTGCCCCGTGACATGTGGGATCTTAGTTCCCTGACCAGAGATCAAACCCATGTCCCCTGCACTGCAATGCAGATTCTTTACCACTGGACCACCAGGGACTTAACTTCTGTGTGCCATATTTTTTCCAAAACAAAATAATAATAGAACCTACTTCATAGTCGTTTTAAATGATTAAGTAATTGATATTTACTAAGAACTTAGAAGAGTGTCCCACGTATAGGAAGGCTATGTAAATGGAAGCTGTTGCTGTATTATTAGTGTTATTATGTATATTTCTCTGTTGCATAAAATTCTGGGGCTAATACGGCAGTTCTGATCTCAAATTCTCAGAGACCAAGCCTGTTTACAGCTGATCAAGTCGTAGGCATGAAGGGAGAAGGGTACTGGCTGGCTGTATCTAAGGCACATCACTAGATGCTGCCACACACTGTTTTCCGTTTCATCCCATTGGCCAGAATTTCATCTCATGAACGTGTGTAGATGCAGGGGAGGCTAGCATGTGTAGTCTTCATTTGGCTGTCCATGTGTGAGCTAAACTCTTACTCTGGAAGCTGAATTGAACAGTGTGGAAATCAGCAAAGACCAACAAAATGAGAAGAAGCGAGAGCTGTTCATTCTGAGCCTGTTCCAGCAACGGAGTCAACCACTGTCACCAGCGTGTTGGCAGAGATTCTCGGGCAGGTAGAGGAGGAGGGACTCTTTATAGTGGATAAAAGAGGAGGCTTCGGTTGTGACCTGATGGGAGGCCACTGACACACAGAAGCTGTTGGTGAGCTCACTCCAAGTCGGGCGTCTTAGGTGACTGGCGAGGCTGTGTATTTGGCTTTCTCTGGTTGGTCCTAAGTTGGAAGCAAGGATGAAAATTGGGGAAGCTGTCAGTTATTAAGTCCTGGCCATTTGGGGCTGTTACAGAAGTTACTGTTCAGCTTACTGGATTGTCACTAGAGAGAGCAGTCTGACCTCCTCCGAGTCTGATGGAGCAGGCTGGCTTCCCGGGCTGCTTGTTAAAGATGGAAGGTTGGTTTCCTGGTCAGGTTGCTGGGGACTGTGGTTCAGAGTTCTGTTTTTATATGTGGTCTGGCCATTGTCTATTTGTATATTCAGTCTCTTAACAGATACCTGAGCACAACCAGTAATCTCTGCTACATGGAGTTCTTGTAAGGGGTTTTTAAAAACAGGGTTAGGTGCTTTGTATGCATTATCTTGTTTCCTCGTCAGAAGAATTCTTAGAGGTAATTTTGACACTTAGAGAAGATAAGTATCATTACTAATAAATAGAAGAACTGTATTTGAAGTTAGGTTTGTCTGATGTAAAAACCCATGTGTTTTTCTTTAGTGGCCCTTAAGAATTTTTGTATCACAAAACTCCTTTGAAAAATCAGATGAAAACTCTTGACCTTCTCCCCCGGAAAATGCTGATGCATACACAATTTGCATTCCATTCCAAGCCCTTTGCAGATGTTCTGGTCAAGGTGTTTGTGGGTTTACTAGCAGTAGCTGAGAACCCTGCTCTCCAGTGTGAGTTCAGTGTCAGCCACTTAAACTCTCATTACTTAACTTCTCTTAGGGTCAGTTTCCTCATTTGTAAGATAGAGACAGTTTTGAGATTGCTTTCTAAATTATAAAAACGCTACATAAAAGGAGGATAACATTCCTGCTATCACAGAATGCTATCAAGCTGACTCTGTTTAAAGTCCTGTGGTAGGATGACACACTTCCCATCAGTTACCTGACTTGCTGTTGTAGGGACTTCCCACCGCTACCACAGATAGCTAACCACCAATTAATTTGCAGTGTCTGCAAATTAATTAACAATAAAAAAAATGTAGTCTTCATTTTAAAAAGAAATGCAAAAACACAAATGGAAAATCTTACAAAACAGCTGTCTATCAAGATGAGACTCATAAAAGCTCATGTAAATAATCCTTACAAGAGAGACAAGTAAGATAACATTCTTTGCTTGAACCTTTAGGTACAAGAGTTATTTAATTACTTATAGTGCAAAGGAAAGAGGGCAAACCCCTACTGGGCAAATGCCTGCTGAAGCAGACGAAAGAAACAGACAATTTCAGTTACAGAGTCTTGCCCTAGATTGAGAGCTTGATGATTTAGGGGCTTGATTGCCTTTTAGAGTTTTTGCTCTTGTTCAATCTGGTTTTCTTTCTTTGCTGCTCCTACTTTACACATAAAGGTTGCTGTTCCTGGCCTAATGCCAAGGCATGCCTGGGCCTATGACGTTTACCTTGGAAGAGTACGCCTATCCTTTCACATTTGAGAAAACTAACTCAAAACCAGAGTGCCTTACAGAAGCCCTGTTATCTCCATCTTCAGCAGATTCAGATTTCTTCGGCCCGTGAGGAAGGAAGAATTTGTCAGTGTGATCTTATATTTATTGTGGTGGTGAACTCAGCTCCATATTCAAACAGACTTGCCATCACTTGACATTATCAAGGAAATTTTTAATCAGCTGACCCTATGGATCTAGTAAGATAGATTCAGAAGAACAGAACTCTGGTAACGAATAGTAACTTACCATTATAGAATGGATAGCTATACCCTTAGTCAGGGGCTACTGATTAAAATTTGAAAGTATCTATCACGTAAAAGACTATTTAGGGAACTTTTTATAAAAATAAAATATATCAACTGATTCCTAGTAAGTTATAAGCTTTTAGAGCAACATAGTGTATACTTTGGTAGAATACTGGAGTGGTTCTTCTTGACAGGATTAGTGCTATCATTCCTCCATCCTCACCCATAGGCTTTACTGTGTAAGCCTTTAATGATCCTGTCCTTTGTTAGAGCCGCCATCAGTTTGCCTAGTCAAGATAGAAGACATTCTTGGGTCTGGTTTTCCAGATCCTCTTGGAGCTGCACTTCTAAAGGTTGAAAGTAATACTATCAAGTCTGTAGATCTTACAGTAATCTCAGCATAATGACCATAACAGAAAGTTTGACTAGTGTTCAGAATAGAAATTTTGACTAAGCAGATTCACATAAGTAGAATGTCTTCATATCCTGATTATAGTCATGTATGCCTTTTGCAGTATGATATTTTAGACCTGACCAAATACCTAATTGTACTGGGAGGGAATAATTTAATAACTTGGGAGGATCTGACCTGTGAGATCTCTCCTGGTCCTTCATCAAACAGAATTACTCTGATTATGGATTGATGCATTTCAATAGAACACATAGTTGTGGCTTTTCTCTCCATTTGACTTAGTAAGCGTAGTGTTTCTTATTTTTTTAAATATAAATTATCTCTAATTACTTTTCTCAAATGGTGAAAGCCTTAACTTTCCTCCCTGCATTTCCATCTCCCAGATAAACCACTGACTTTTACGTGCATAAAACCTTTCCAACTTTATTTTGTATCTTTACACACATACAAAAATATATACTGATTGATTATGTATTCTTTCTCAGACGCATCACAGTGTATTTAATTATTGCTTTATTATAGACAGTTGGACTGTTTCCATCGTTTAATTCTTACAGAGAAAGCTCCAGTACAAAACCTTGTGTATTTCAATACAACAGTACCATACACACTGTACTTAATAGACAGTTACACAGATTTCTATAAATAATATTGCTGACCAATAGGGTATATGCATCACAGATACTGCCAAATTGTTCTCTCAAATAGTTATACCAATTTGTAGCCTTAAAGAAAATAACACTCTTTAATTTGTTTATTTACTGGACATTGTGTGCTGTACGCCTGGTTTATGGCTTCTTGGAACTTGTCTAGGAGAGAGGCATTTAACTGACACTCATAGAAAACTGTGTAACTGGAGCTGTAATAAGTTTTGTAAAGGAGTAGGATAGATTAGAATGGTAGTTTGTAACAAGACAGCCAAATCTAGACAGACTGGGAGCTTCTGAGGGTGATAGAGGACTCTAAGCAGTGATGCTATGGCCTTGATTTAACGACTTAATCTTAATGATCGAGCTGCAGTTTCCTCGGGTATGAAATTGGGTTAATAATACCTGCCTTATAGTCTTACTATGAGGGCTAAATAATATATAGGTATTTTATTTTTGTAGGCATATGTACAGATGTGTGCACATACTTAAGTATTATAATTACATGTGCCTATCTGAATGTGTGCTATCTACTCGATAGGTACTGGAACGTTCTTTATTCTGTTTAAATACTCCGGTCACCCCTTCTCCCCTCTCGTCTCACACTTCACAGATGGCAGCCTGCCTCCTCTTTCACAGGAGGAAGGGGACGTCATCTTCCTCCTGTGAACGGACGTCATCAGTCAGGATGCCATCACCTTCCCGTGGCCGAACCTGCTGGAGCAGCCTGGCCCTTCACTCTTCTCTCTTCCTTCTCTCCTGTCTCCATATTCCTTGTTGGACAGAAGGGGTTGTGTGTGTTGCCACCTGGATTCTTTGTTCTTTCTCTACCCCGATTCTCAGAAACCTTAGTTATCTACTCCCCATCCTGGAGGCATCTGCTGGGTCCTTCTAACGCCACTTGAACATGCTCAGGTCACTGTTATCTTAAACGTTCACACGCACACACGTGCATTCACACACGTCCCGCCTTCATGCATTCATTGATTCATCCAAGAACCGTATGTCTAGTGGGCAAGACAGAATGATAGGCGAGTGGAAATGCAGTATGTCAGACGTCAGTCAGTACAGTGGAGAAAAAGGAAATCCGGTTCAGAGGAGGGTGTTGCTGCTCTAAACGAGACGATGAAGGGAGGCCCTGCTGAGTTCAGTCCTGCCACCCCCGCCTCTGCCTGGCTTTCCCTTCCCACTGCCCGAGTTCTGTTTGTCTCCACAGTCAGACACTCACTCCTGACCTGGCTTCAAACACACCACAGGGCATGGCTCTCGAGTGACCCGTGTCATTCAATCCAGTGCCCGGGTCCGGTCCTCGTTCTGCTTGATCCTCAGCCGCCTTTGCCTCTGCTTTTCCTACCCTCCTTCTTAAAAGACTCCCTCTATGGCTTGTTGAGTCCCAAAGTGCCTTGGTTTTCTTCCTGCCTCTCTGGAGACTCTGATTCTTCTTGACTGAGTCAGTCTCTTCTTCCTAGTCTTTAATGACGGAGTTTTAAAAGTTTCAGTCCTGGCTTTTTTTTGCTTTTTGCTTTTCCCTCCCTTCCCAGTTGATCTTGTTTGTGCCAGTGGATCAGTTACTCTCTAGGCTCGTGTTGATCCAGTTTCTTGTCTGTAGCGTGGAGTTCTGTCTGAATCCTGAGAACATGCGATTCCCCACATCTACACGGGGACCCGTGGTTTCCCTCATGTCCAGGGCGCACGCTGGACCCCAGCAGTCTTCTCGGACATTCTTTCTCTCTTACCTCCCCTTCTCAGTCTGTCACCGAGTTCTGTTTACTTTCCTTCTCAGTGTCTCTCAGATTTCTCCACCCAGCTCCGTTTCCGTTTCTCTCCCTGCTGAGTGAAGGACTGTCACCTCTCACCTGGAACATGAGAGCTTTTTAACTAATCTCCCAGCATCCAGGATCCACCCCTCAAATCTATTCTATTTCTCCATCAGTCTTTAAGAGAAGTGAGGAGGGAGAGAAAAACAAAGAAAGAAAAACCTCTGCTTTCAAACCTTCCTAGAGTTTCCCATTGAGGTAAAGGTAAAGATGTTTGACGAGACGTACAGAACCACGTGTGATCCAGAACATAGGCTCTCGGAGAGAGGAACCCTCCTCTGCGTCGTGTCCTCACGCACTCCTCGTGCTGAGGACAGAGCCCTGCACACAGTAGGTGCTCAGCAAACCCTTGCTGTAGAATCTGCCCCGCCTCCCCTCCCAGGTCCCAGCAGCGGCCTCTCAGTTCTTCTTCAGGGCAGTCGAGCATCAGCTCCCGCTGCCCCAGGTGCTGTACCCCCCAGGCTGGCTGGGCTTATGTCTGTCTGTCCTTCGGCTCTGCTCAGACATCACTTTCTCAGGGATGGTTTTCTTTGACCTGTAGACGGCTTTATGCTCTTAATACTCCTGGCATACTCTTCTCTCAGTGCTTCGTAAGACATTCATGCATTTATTGGTGGGATTATTTTCCTGATGTCTGGATTTCCCATTTGACCTAAAGCCCTGCTGAGTACAGGGACTGTGTCTCACAGCCTGCCTTCATTTTCCAGGGAGTACCTGGCTGATAGTAGAAACTCAATAAATGTGTGGACAGTGTATGTATAACAGTTGATTGTCTCACCTCTGTTCCACTCCTCTGTTCCAGGGGTCCATCAGTAAACATGGGTGGTGGTATGACAGGCACATGTTTCCTACTGTTTCATACTCCGGTCCCACGAGGAGTTGCTAAGATATCGAGTGGTATGTGGCATGAGAGGAGACAGTGTTCTGATACAGGAAGGGGGTTTTTTGGCCCTAAGAAATTCTAAAACTGCTTTCTAACCACTTTGATTTGTGTTATAAGCCAGTCTTTATAAAAGGGACCACATTATGGAAAAAATCATAGGAACTTCTTTATGAAGGAACATGACAGTGACTTAGTGCTTTATAAAGGACAGCAGTAGATACTTGAATTGTAAGAAATGTGATTCATTTCTTTATGGTGAGTAATATTGTAAATCATTGTTCATCACAACAATATATTTCACTGTCTCAACTCTTCAGCTTAATTGGGGTAGAAGAGGAAATATAGCTCCTGGTCTGTATTCTAGAAATGAACCTCTGGATAGCACTGCATCAAAGATTTTTACAAGTAAATAATTAATTGGTTTAGAGCAGGCTGACAAATATAATTAAGCAATTTATAGTGGAAATATTCAGTATTTCTCTAATTAGTGACAGAGGAATACCTGAGGCTGTGGTCAGATGAAATACTTCCCAGATGAGTTTTAAGATAAAAGGAAATCCAGAATTTTTCATCATATATTTCTTTATCATCAGTAATCAGAATTTTAAAGGAAAAGACTCTTACAAAAAGTAACAGTTGGATTATAGTTTATCAAGTTGTGACATATATATGCTATACATTTTCTTTATTGTATCCTAAATTGGACCCAATACATGTTCCATTTTGTAGTATGCCTTATTAATACTATTTATGTCACTTTTCTGTTGCTAAGAAACATATTTGGTGATGGAGACTTAGTATAGAGGAGATAAGAGACTAATCTCAGAAATATATAAACTAGAGCTTTGTTTATTACACTTTGTCAGTAGAAATATTGCTAAAATATATTTAAAATTTTCATAGCCAATTTTGCCAAAATATATTTTTTGAACTATTTATAAGTTCCTATATAATTGCCTATTAGAAAGTCAGTTTGAGACAGATAGAAGAAAATATAAGTGCATATATTTAACATTATGTTTTTTAAAGCTGTACTTTACTAAAATATCAGTAAAACAAGATATAACCCAACATAAAAAGTCTCATGAAGGGAAACTCAGAAGTTTGTTATCTGCCAAAAAATTGTCATACCACACCACACTGGCTAAGAAGGAAGTAAATATTATTCTTACAGATTTCTTTTTTGTGAAATATGAAATACAAATAATTTAAATTGAACTCTGTTTTGTGCCAAGAGTTTGGCACAATTTCAAATAATTAGTTAAGGCTATCTTTTTTTTCCCGTCCAGTTTTATTGAGATATAATTGAGATACATCACTGTATAAGTTTAAGGTGTACAGCATAATGGTTTGACTTACATGTAATATATTGTGAAATGAATATCACAGTAAGTTTAGTTAGCATCCATTAGCTCGTATAGGTACAATAAAAAGAAAATGCAAAAAAAAAGGGGAAAAAATGGTTTTATTCTTGTGATGGGAACGCTTAGGATTTATTCTCTTAACAACTTCCCTGCGTATCAGACAGCAGTGTTGACTGTAGCCATCATGCTGCACATTGCATCACTAGTACTTACTTATCTTACAGCTGGAAGTTTGTACCTTTTGATCATCTTCCTCCAGTTCCCCCTCCCCCCTCCCCTGCACTTCTGGCAACCACAAATCTGATCTCTTTTTTCTATGAGACTGTGTGTGTGTTTGTGTGTTTTTTATTTAGATTCCATATGTAAGCGACATCATGCAATATTTATCTTTCACTTAGCACAATGCCCTCAAGGTCCATCCATGTTTTTGCAAATGGCAGGATATCCTCATTTTTTATGGCTGAATAATACTCCATTGTATATGTACCACAACTTCTTTATCCATGTACTGATTGATGCACACTTAGGTTGTTACCATGTCTTGGCTACTGCAAATAATGCTGCAGAAACATGGGGCTGCAGATATCATGTTTGTTTTCATTTCCTCTGGATATATTTCCAGAAGTGGAATTGCTGGATCACATGGTTTTATTTTTAGTTTTTTATTTTTAGTTTTACTTTTTTGAGGCTCCTCCACGGCAGCTACACCAGTTTACAATCCCATCAACAGTGTACAAGGGTTCCCCTTTCTCCACATCCTGGCCAGTATTTGTTGTCTCTTGTCTTTTTTTGATGGCCGTTCTAACAGGCATGAAGTGGTATCTTATTGTGGTTTTGATTTGCATTTCCATAATGACTAGTGATGTTGAGCATCTTTTCATGTACCTGTTGGCCATTCATATATCTTCTTTGGAAAAATGTCTACTCAGGTCTTTTGCCTGTTTGTTAATTGGATTATTTGGGGGGGTTTTTGCTATGGAGTTGTGTGAGTTCTTTATATATTTTGGATATTAGCCCCTCATCAGATATATCGTTTGCAAATATTTTTTCCCATTCTGTAGGTTGCCTTTTCACTTTTTGATTGTTTCTTTTGCTGTGCAGAAGCTCTTTAGTTTGATGTCATCATACTTGTTTATTTTTCATTTTGTTGCTTATGTTCTAGGTGTCATATCCAAAAAATCATTGTCAGGGAGCTTTTTCCTATGTTTTCTTCTAGGAGTTTCATGGTTTCAGGTCTCACATTTAAGTCTTTAATTCATTTCGAGTTAATTTTTGTGAGTGGTGAAAGATAAGGGTCAAGTTTTATTCTTTTATATGTGGATGCCCAATTTTCCCAGTACCATGTATTGAAGAGACTGTCTTCTCCCTATTGAGTATTCTTGGCTCCCTTGTCAAATATTAGTTGACTGTAAATCCTTGGGTTTATTTCTCAGCTCTCAATTCTTTTCCATTGATCTATGTGTCTGTTTTTATGCCAGTACCATACTGTTTTGATTACTGTAACTTTGTAATATAGTTTGAAATCAGGAAGTGTGATGCCTCCCGCTTTTTTCTTCTTTCTCAGGATTGCTCTGGCTGTTTGGGGTCTTCTGTGGCTCCGCATAAATTTTAGAATTGTATTGTCTACTGCTGTGAAAAATGCCATTGGAATCTTAATAGGGATTGCATTGAATCTATAGATGGCTTTTGGTAGGATTGACATTTTAATAATATTAATTCTTCTGATCATGAACATGGGATTTCTTTCCATTTTTTTGTGTCTTCTTCAATTTGTTTCATCAATATCTTGTAGTTTTCTGAGATCGTTCACCTCCTTTGTTAAGATATTCCTAAGTATCTTATTGTTGTTGATGCTACTGTAAATGGAATTGTTTTCTTTATTTCTTTTTCAGATAATTCACTATTACTGTATAGAAACATTACTGATTTTTATATGTTAAATTTTTATCCTGAAACTTTACTGAATTCGTTGATTAGAACTAATGGTTTTTTGGTGGAGTCTTTAGGATTTTTTACTTATAAAATCATGTCATCTTCAAGTAGAGACAATTTTACTTCTTCCTACGTGGTTCTAATGCCCTTAACTTGTTTATTTTCTTGCCTGATTGCTCTGGCAGGTTCTTTCAGGGCTGTGTTGAATAAGGGTGGCAAGAGTGGCTCCCGTGTCTTGTTCCTGAGTTAGGCTACCTCTTCTTATTTGTAATATATTTAGACATAGGCTGTGTTTTTGGATTGTCAACTGTGTATTTTCTACATTGTTACCAACTGTGTGGTATTTCTTTTAAATTTTGTAGGAGCTTTAAGACTCTTCCTTTATACAGACATAATGTTAATCTTTTATACTGATTTTTTTTACTGTGTTTATAAATGCACTTTGTATTAGTTTTTAATTGCTAATTATCACAAACTTAGCTTAAAGAAACACAAATTTATTATCTCACAATTTGTGGGGGGGGTCAGTGAGTTCACATACTGGTTTGTGGGTTCTTTGCTCAAGGTCTTAGAAACTGAAATCAAGGTGCCAGCTGGGCCTGTGATCTCATCTGAGGTTTAGAGCTTTCTTCCTTGTTCACTGATTGTTGGGAAAATACAGTTCCTTGCGGCTGTATGATGGAAGTCCCTGCTTTCTTCCTGGCTATCAACTGGGAGCCGTCTTCGAGGCCACATGGCCCTCTCTGCTGTGGCAGTTTGCTCCCTTAAGGCCAGCAGGAGAGTCTCTCTGGCTTTGAATCTCTCTGACTTCTTTGAAGGGTTTACCCGATTAGGTCAGGTTCACCCAGGATAATCATCCTGGTGATTATCTCAAAAGTAGCTGATTTAGAGCCTTAATTATGTCTGCAGAATCCTTTCTGTCACATAAGATAACCTAATATGGGGGTGATAGTTCATCACATTCACCACCCAGCTCATACTCAAGGGGAGGGGATGGTGCACCAGGACTTGAGGATTTTGAGGGGTGAGGTATGTCTGAGAATTCTGCTTACCACAAACTTTGATAAGTTAGCTAAAACATGAAGTGTTTTGGAGATAATTATTATCTTCAAATATTATAACGTGTAAATCTTGTTCGCCTTCTTGGTGTGGTTGTTTTTTTTGCATTTGCAGACATATTCTTATCTGTTCTTATCCAAATTTAGAGGCTGTACTGGAAATAAAATCACTTAGAAATGTCTTTTACACTCTTGACCTTTGGATCCTTGAAGCAGTAAAATCTCCCCAGCAGCACCATCTATCTTTGCTGACTCTGATTTATGGTTTAGAGGATACAGACACTGTCCATTTCAGCATCTGGCATAAAGTGTGCAGCCCAAGCCAGACCACAGGGAGAATTGCCAGCGATTCCAAATGCAGTCTGTTTCCTGCTGAATCTCTTGTATACGATTGCTATCTATCTTATTTCATACATGACTTTAGAATTATTCAGAAGTCTTAAGGTTACAGATTAGCCATGCTATCTGAAAAAACTATACAGAATTGAATATTCTATACATAGGTACCTACCTACCTACATCATGCATGTACACCTGTGTGTGTGTAACCACGTAGATTTATGTCTGTGTGGTATGTATATGTAGGTGTGTTATACAGCATTATTTTTACAGAAGCAGTGTTACTGATAAAGTATCCCTTGGGTTTTCTTTGATACCTGTGAAGTTTGGTAATAAAGTAGTATTGAACTTAGGGATTTTAATAAATTGAAAATTATGTACCATAATGGCCGTTATGTCGTCCTGTGAGCATAATGAAAAAGTGGTGTGTAAGTTTTGAACTATATTTACTTAGGAAAAAATAAGAAGATAATTTTCAGGGAACTTTTTGCTCCTTCTATTTGAAGGTAATATTGGTTGAAAGCTGCCTTTATAAACCATTTACCACCACGAGCAGTAGTGCTGGTAGCTGTAGACAATTAAGTAGAGAGAAGAGGTACGGACTTCTGTCCAACTTTTCTTTGTTCAGATTTCTACTGAGAGACTTTTATTGTCTCATTATTGTTCTGCTGTCTTCCTTGTCCATTAAGAATATTGAAATATCTTTCTAACTCTCTTACTATTGTCTGGTTTAACATAACTAGAAAGAATTCATCAGAGGCAAGTGTTGCCCTCTCTGCTTGTGAACTTCCATGTCGTCCTAAAGATGGACTTGCTGCTTTTTCATCTCACCACCTCTGTCTCTAGTCCTCTAATGCAGTAGGGACAACATCTTAAGTATTTCCAAGTATTTTCCCATGAATTTTAGGAACATGGAAGCTTCTCTTAAGAATTATCAACGTGGCAGCAATGCAGGCATCATTCCTTGTAGTAATTCTGATGCATTCATATCTTTTTCATTGATTTTTTAAAATATCCTAAGTTTCCTTGACACTGATGTATGAACATTTAGAAGGCAACTTTTCAGGGGGAAAAATATTGTGACTTTATAGGAGCTTATTTTTCTTGTTTGCTAAATAAGGTCTTTTTTTTCCCCCAAGGCTTAATTACTCAGAAAAAATATCTTATCTGTTTCACATTTTCTACCATAAGATAAAATATGTTTTGCACTTCCATTATTAACCTATATGATTTTGACTTTGGGGAATGAAGGGATTACATTGATGTTCTATTAAATTATAATTAGAAACAGCTGAGTACACTTAGCAGCTTTTCTAACATTTATAGGAAAGGAAAAAGACAAGTAGAGCTTGGATGAGAAATGTTTTATCAAAGAGGATAAAATTAGATGCAGATGATAAGTATTTTTAGTGATCTCCTGACTGCCAAGCCCATATTACTTGCATCTTCTAAGCAACTTAGGATACCTAAATTTTCTTCTGAGTGCCAAGGGTGAAAATATTCACACATTGCAAATTAGTATCACATACCAAAATTCTAATTGAGACATAATTATTTTATGCATTTATATAATTCCCAAAATTGGTGTATAGCAAATACTTGTACAGTTTAGTCTGTTGACACCTTCTTATGCCTTTGGAATAAAAATATTTCCATAGAAAGATTGACATATAATAAAAATCACACTTAGAACTGTCAATAACACTTTTAGAAGCATCCTGTCTTTTCCATCACCCAGTCCCTGTGCATTTGATTCTTTGAAATAACCACTGCAAAATATCATCTTATAAAAATGCATTATACTTAACAGAAATGTTTGGGAACATAACATCCCTTCTGTTGGTAAATGGTTGACCTAATTACAAGGTCAGTTACCTTATAATTACCTAATTACAAAAATTTGACCTGTTATCTCATGTGAAGGCCATTTACAGCATTAACTGGACCTATGGGGATCTCAGAGGTATTAGGATTGTTATTTTTGCTTTGTTTTTATCAGCTGGAGATTTAAAGGACAGGACATACTAGTAAAATTTGTTATTTTAAGTGTGAAAATGTGCCAATCAGGCATTTATTATTTGTGTTTTATTTGTAACTGAGATACCTTAGAGGCGGCAGGTGCCACACAGATCATCTCCAAGCTCTGTTTAATATAGTGAGGACACAGAGGCCCAGCAAGGTTAAGCGGCTTCTTCAAGGTCACACAGCCATTACTGTCAAGAATCAGGTCTGTTATTAAAGGCGCATATGGATTCTGTGAGTGGCACATGAAACATCTGATGACACCCCCAAGCAGGAAATAGTTCCTCATAGTGAACATAAATTACTTACTTCCTCCTGTGAGATACTTGGAAGAGATGGAAAACAGCTGATGCCTGCAATGCCAGTTCTCATATAACTTCATTATTTCTTGTTGTTTAATTACCATTTCTCCTAATTTTCTTCAAGAATGACTTGCCTGACAGGATTGTTATTTGTTGTTTTTTTGGTTTTGTTTTTAACTACAGCAGTATGTTGTTTCCAAAGGATGCTTGGTATATGGTGCCCAGGACCAGCACACAATCGTGGGTCCCCTTGTTGACAAATGACTAGGAATTTCTAGGCGGCAGAACAGAGCATTACACTCAGTGCAGGGCCCTGCATGAATGTATGGGCCGCACACCTGTGAAACTGGCACTCTGGTTCTGGGTGTGTTGTCTGAAACTTTCTTGTTAAAAATTAATATACCAAACTACGGGCTTAAATATTTTGATACACTATAGAGATTAACTTTTTTTTTTGATCCAACAAGATAATTTTCTGTTCTTTCTCTGTTGATGAGTTTATGCTGGGTAATACTGTTAAATTTTTTTCCCAAGATTTCCTGAGGAGGAATGCTAGAGTTATAAAACTTAGAAATAAATGTATGTGCTGTTTGGAGTAGTGGTGTCTAGATTCAGGAACCAAGTGACCCCAAAACTGATACTTGATAAGCAGTGCCCACTATGTAATTTGGTCTGGGGCATTTAATTTGTAGGAGGATGTTTGACAATTTTAAAAAAGGATGTGACTATTTTCCAAAAATCTTTGAATGGAAGCAGCTTGCATCAGCTAGCCTCTTTTATATTAATACACATCGTTCAGTGACATTGCACATGTTTTACCAGGGATGCTGAATTTCACCTAAGTGAGATGCTGGTAATCTTTTTACACATAAATGAGAATATAATATAACCTGATGTTTGTATATGCATTTTACATGCACCCTGGCTGCCTTTTTTGTACATCTTTTCTTTTGATGTGAATAATGTTCAGTGTATATTTGAATAATGTTGATGGAGATAGAAAAATATGCTTTTAAAGTAAACAATATTTGAAGCTTTGCATAGAAAAAAGATGAACGTACCTTTGAGAAAAAGACTAAATAATAATTCTGTCCAAGTGGTTAGGTATACCTGAGTGCTAATTTCTGTCTTTTCATGACTTTTTAGATATTTTATTTTCAGATATAAAAAGTTAAAATTCTATTTTATAACATAAATATAGTAAAAATGACATATCCTGTAATATCCAGAAATCTTTATTACTACTAACGTTTAAAAACTATTTATTGCTTTATTAAAAACTTACCACATGACAAATAAATGTACATTTTTTATTTCTGTGTATTGGTATTAGATTTTTTCCAAATCTAGAGCTGAATATTTATGTGGGACTGTCTTTTTTCAAAAGAAAGATAGGATTTTTGAACAGTAATGCTATTTAACTGGATAATTAACTTTTAAAAGATATGTATATATTAGAATAAGTTAAGAAAAGGTGGTTCTTTTTTTTAATACATTGGCATTTTGTAAGTTCCTCCTTTGTAGTGCTAATATAAATTTTACCAGTAGTAAAAAGAATTCATATTTGTATTGCGTTTTTTCTGTTCATCCTCTTTTTAAGAGATAGCCAACAGTGCCACCATCAGAACAGACAGCCTTTTCTCATCATAAGTATTGGTTTCCTCAAAAAAAAAAAAAAAAAAAATCTACACTGAAGGATGGTTGAAAAACTGCATGTGTTTAAACAGACACATAAAAAATATTGGGAGATAACCAATGACGTAATGAAACTGCTTTTGATTTATTTTACGATCCAGTCAAATTCCTAAAATTATTCTTCAGAAACATGTTAGGAATTTAGATAGTTACATTTGGCCAAGTCATTCCGTCTCGGTAGCATTATATTGATGCCAGTTTATTGTTATCACCTTTAATTTGTTATTGAAAGAAACGATCCTAAACAAGAATATGAAAACATGAAAATAGTCAGACTATCTTGGCCTGGTTACATCTTCCATTTTGAGGGCAATTTTTTCATTCTGCCCTTTCCTTTATATATGACTTATTTTTTAATAATGGAACTTTAAAGGTAAATTGTCAAGTTAATTATAATTACGGTGGTTTCAGAATCTATATTAAAGCATAAGCTTCTTCTTTCATGGTCTGATATTTACATGATACGGTATATTTATTTTTGAATGAAAAGAAACCTGGTCCCCATCTTCCTGTTGACATCAAACAGTCTTCTGATATGCTAATCCAGAGTGAGGGAAAGCACATAGACTGGCTTTATTTGGAGTCATTCCAAATCTAAAAGAATATTATGTGTATAGAACTGATTTTGCAGCATTGCCCCCATAGAATGAAAACCGATGCTGACACAGTCTGCAATTAATAAGACTTAACGTTGAAACATGATATGGGAGGTTTTCACCATTTTAGTATTAACCCTGATTTGCTTTTTAATATCCTGGTCATCTAATTGTTATTTGTTTTTTTGCTACTGATGTAATAGCTATTGAAATTGCTAATAAGTTCATTCCTGTAGTATGTGTTCCAATAAAGATTAACCTAAAGTGATTCGCTTTTCCTTAAAGATTTATCCTTTGGTGTATTGAGTGCATATGAGACAGTAAATATAATCCTTTGCTAAGTATGAAGTAGGGGTACAGGCAGATTTGTTTCCCTGTATTGTTTTTCCTTTCAGCCTGCCCTCAACTGGTCACAGGGGTAGGAACTGACACAGCTCATTATTTTGGAATCATCTGAAGTACCATTCTCCATATTCAATAACAAAAGAAATCAAATTAGTTGAACTTTCAAAAATGTCAAGTCACCAGATAAAGTGCATTAAAGCACGTATTTAAATGTCGATGTCTATTAATCAATGTATATCTTAAAAAGTTAAAATTGTCTGAAAATTTGTCTAAATGAAATACTTATTCATGTTGGTCATTTATAGATTTTGCTAAGTAGAAAACCAATTACACTTTTGTTTTTGAAAAATAATTTTTATGTAAAGAATCTTTATAAATCTTATGAAGCTACGAACTGTGTTCTTGAATCAGCATATTATTAGTATATTCTTCTGGCAAAGGTAATGTAGAAAAACGGGCATGAATATGTACCTTTGGTTTTGCAGTTATTTAGTTATTGCCCTCTTACGCGTGATGGCCCACTCCTTCCAAGCTAGCATATTTACACTCAGCTTTTTTTGCCCTGGTCTTCCTGTAATGTTTTGCTCCCATATTTAGTTTCATTCGTTCAAAGCAAAGTGCAAGTTTGACTTGGAGTATGCAGTGGAAATATTCATGAAAACTTTTCACATAAATCCCTTTTGTTTATTTAAGTTTTAATAAATTAAGTGATATTTCAAATCACCAAGGATGGTTCAATATTTAAAGGAATTCTACTTCACTACCTTCTGTCAAGAGAAGGACTATCTTGTAATGAACATAATCACCTCCATGTCTCTAGACTCTTTTATTCTGGCTATTCTTAAAATAAAATCTGACATCCTCCTTTTAGGATAAGAAATTACTTTATGTGGATGTTAATTTTTTGAAATAGATGGACACCACAAAGATGTAGCATGATATGGCTTGTGCTGACCTTAGATACAATAGGGAGACATTTAAGCCATTGTGTCCAGTAAAAATCTTGGTATCCTTTCACTATGGAAAATCATGGTTTTTAGCTGGTAATAGGTAGATAAAAGTAGGTGTTTTTCTGACTGAAGTCCGAATCTAGTCTGAAGATAATTTCTGTTTTTAAAATCTTATTTAAAATTTTTTAAACAGCATTTTAAGAAACAAAAGAGGCTAATTCCTGAAAGGACTGTTTGGAAGTACTTCGTGCAGCTGTGCAGTGCACTGGAGCACATGCATTCTCGACGAGTCATGCACCGGGGTGAGTTCAGTCATGAGTAACTTTTAGTGTTGGTGTCAACGATGCACAGTATCAGGCTTTCCCAGGTAATTTATTTCCAAGTTTTGATTTTACTAGAATGATAAGCCTTTAAGTGAAGACTACTTGGGGTTTTTTTTAAATAAGAATTAGTTATTTTTCTGTTTGACTTTTTTTTTTTTTTTTTTTTTACTGATTATGTTGGTAAAAGAAAAAAAATTAGATGCAGGAAAGCAGTTGAACATGCATAAGGAAGAGGTTTTTTTTGTTTTTTTTAATGAACTATACATTACAGCTATTTAGATTTTTAATGTTCAGCATTCACTGTTAATATATTTATAGTTATCAGTCAAATGGTTGGGTGGAATGTATGAAGGTTACATCACTAAGGCATTAATCCCTTGATTTGGGGGTTTGAACAATTTCAGTACAATTTACTTAAGCAATTAAAATTTCTGAGGTCATCTAAGTAAAGAATTACCTGTGTCAGAGTTATGATTTTATATTTTGTGTAAACATGTCAATAAATTGCTCTTTAGTGGGATATTCTATTTGAAATTGATATAAGAAGGGCACAAATTTATTTTGTGCTTTGAATGTCACAGAAGTTTATTTGAAAATGGATAACAAAATACATTTTAAATGAAAATGAATAGTGATCATCCTGCATTGATGATTATCTGTCTGTCATGGGACTGAGACTCAGAAATATTAGGCTATATGAAAATTACTCAAAATAATTGGTTAAAAATTCAAACTGACTTTCATTTTTGAGATGTATTTTAAATTCAACAATGAGAAGTGTTTTTTAATCCCTTGAATATACCTAAACTGACATCATCTTTCACCTGATCCCTTCATTTATTCACAGATATAAAACCAGCTAATGTGTTCATTACAGCCACTGGGGTCGTCAAACTTGGAGATCTTGGGCTTGGTCGGTTTTTTAGCTCCAAAACCACAGCTGCACATTCTTTAGGTAAGAGACACAGTATAATTTCATTTGGTTATCTACCCCCCTTCCCCCCACCCCGCCCATATGGTTAAAAATGTAAGGGATGTACAGATTACATGCTAGCTTTTATAGTCTAAATAAAACTATTTTAAAAATCATCAGGTCCTGAGCTGAAACCTGTCAGGTATAATGTGTCCATTCATGTGACAGTTGGATACTTCTGTTAGTTTGACCCTCAGGCAGGCATTTAGTAAAAGAAAATGCCAATGAACAAATCTAGTTTTAACCATTGCCATGGATCCTTCCTTTTCCTTTTACATTAATAATATTAATATGAAGAATAAACCATATCTTGAAAAAGGACCTCACCTGACCGTTTAAAAATACTATAGTTGTTTGTAAATGTTTATTTATTAAAGTAACATACATGGTTGTGATTGCTGTAGAGGGGGGACCTAGAGATGATCTGTGGCTAAGGAGGAAGATATTCCCCTAAGTTATAAAGTAGAAGATGCTTGTAATTTATTCATTCTAGAGCTGATAATATACGAGTGTCCTTTGTACCTAAAATAGAACTGAATGTAGCTATTACAACATTATATTAATGGAAAGAAGGTTGTCCAGTTTAGAAACAATAATTACTAGGAAGAAATAATTTTTAAATTGAATAACTTAAAGGGAGTGTTAGAGCTTCTCCTGAGACTCTTCAAATCATATTGTCCCCTTGTAATATGACTTTGTCAAAATGGTAACAACCAAAATAAAACAAGGATTAAGATAAAAATAAGTTGGCTTTAATTTAATGATGCCCCATCTTTGGTGAAAGATGAAATCATTGAAAACAAGTGATTTTTTGGATAAAATTATTGTTTTTAAATGAGAAATAAAACAATTTTAAATGGCTTGATGAGGAATAAGTGAGTTACACTAAATAATGATGTTGTGAAACGAGCATCTGAATTAGTTGACTGGACATTTTTAAATGGCTTTTGACATAAAGGTCCTGTGTGGCCTTGAACCTGTCATTTAATTCTTCTGTATATAGGATAGTGTGTGGCACATAAGTAGGCACCTGATCAGTATTTGCTGAATGACAAGATATTGGGTCCTAGATTAAGGAGTGGTGGGAAGATAATACTTTACCCTTTACACAGAGTTTCAGTTTTGTCCAGTACTTTAAGAAAATAAAATTTCAACTGATGCCGAGTAACAATGTTTTAGTTTTCTCTTTCACTTTACATTTATTCTTGCAGAACATTACAATTTTTTCAGGATAGGAAAATTTGATATGAAGTTCCATAAGAAATGCATAAATTTTCAGAGCACTTTAATAAAGTTTTATTTGGAAGTTCCAACTTTGACAATGCAAATAGTAGAGGATTTCTGTGAAGAAAACTTTAGATTGTTCCAAGCCAGTGCCACTGATCGTTAGGGAAGATAACGTGTTCACTGTTACTCATCTGAACGGAATACCCTAACAGCACTCTGTTGTTAATCTACTTAGAAATGCTAGGTTACAGTTACACATGCACACACATACAGGCACACAGGCACAACTGCACGTATCCATGCTCCTGCACACATATATGTATTGTGTAATTGCTGCTTTGCAGGCTGTCGCTCTGAGCATGCCGTAGTTGCCTGACCCTAAGTATACCTAAGTATAGGGTCCAGCATACTGTGTGAAAACCAAATCTTAACAGTTTAGGAAATGGGCTTCTTTAGCTTGCCTGTCACTGCCTCTTACAAAAGTCCTCAGTGGGGTTTACAAACGTGTATGCATGTCTTAGATTTAGGTGATGTGTTATTATATGATATAGAGGGTAAAAATTTAATAGGTTTAATAATTCATTAAGAATTTCTAACGTCAGTTTTTAATCTAAATCAATTCACTTAGGGTCATGTAGTGTGTGTGTGTGTGTGTGTGTGTGTGTGTGTGTGTGTGTATGGACACACACACATATAAATGGGGATGCCCATAATTATAAAACATTCTGAGACACACCTGAAGTACAGACAGTGAGGAAGTAGCAATGAGACTGGTTTGTTGGATGAATGAATCAATAGAAAAATAATTTGTTTCACAAGTATTTTTGTTTTCCATGTTATTTGGAGAAAAATATTCTTAAAATCAGAAAACATGCTTTATTCCTGCCTATCTTGTCTGTGAAGTAAAGATTTTGATGGTTTGAAACTGAAGTTCACTAAGCAAAGTACGTTGAACATCAAGAATTAAAGTTTGAACTCTAGCCTACCAAGGTATTTGGACCCAATAAAAATCCTATGTAGGAGGATCAGGAAAACTCTTTGCTAACAAAGAATATGTATAAAATAACAAGGACAGAAATTGTGACATAGATTTATGTTTGTTGACAAGTTGACCCTAATTTTTGCTTTTAAAGAATTATTGCCCTCCTGTGTTACTGACATATATTTTTATTTTTAAGAGCAAATTTAAAAGATTGCTTTTAAAATAAACAATAAGGATATATAGTGCAGCATAGGGAAATTTAGCCATTATTTTGTAATAACTTTAAATGGAGTATAATCTGTAAAAATATTGAAACACTGTATTGTACACTGGAAATTTATAATATATAAATTATAATATAATAAAAAATAAAAGATTGCTTTTATTTTTCCAAAAAGTACTTGAAAATGTGGCCACCTCTACAAATTTATTTTGCTCACAGAAAATATGATAAACTGTATGTTTTACAGTATGTTGTTTTTTTTCTGATTTTGCTGAGGATTAAATCTGTAGGGCATGATTTATTTATTCACAGTGCAGGTTTAAATATTAGTGAAACTACAAATGAATGAGACCTGTATATCGTTCATAAAGGAAAATCCGAATAAGATTACTTTGAATGAAGTCTGTTCTGATGCCAAATTTTGTTTAATTTTGTAAAGGAGATTTTTTTCAGGAATTTAATTCAAAAAGGCAAAAATACCTAAGATTTTAGAAATATCTTGTTGTAGTAACAGATTTATACTTTGTTTATTTCAAAATACATTTTTTTCAAAAATCAAAGATTTTTCACTTATTTTTATTCAATCATTAGTAAGGAACATGCTTCCAAATTTTTTTGTATTTAACAATCCTTAAGAGATTGTCAAGTCCTTGAATTTTTCAGTTGTCTCTTCATTTTCTATCTCTTTTTTTTTTTTTTTTTTTTTTTTTTTTGCGGTATGCAGGCCTCTCACTGTTGTGGCCTCTCCTGTTGCGGAGCACAGGCTCCGAACGCGCAGGCTCAGCGGCCATGGCTCACGGGCCCAGCCGCTCCGTGGCATGTGGGATCTTCCCGGACCGAGGCACGAACCCGTGTCCCCTGCATCGGCAGGCGGACTCTCAACCACTGCGCCACCAGGGAAGCCCTCTATCTCTTATTTGTATCATTTAATTACATGGTAACATATCGACATGCAATAAAATCTCTGGTTCTCTCACATTTTCTGTAGGAAATGAAGTTGTGTAGGTGGCCACGTTTCCAGTCAGTTTTCACAACCAGTTTTTTCACTAAGGAGTATGTCAACATAGAATAATAATAATTCCTTAAATTCAGGGTTAAAATTACAGATACTAAATCTGATGTTGCTGGATGTTCAGACCATGTTCAGTTCTTCAAAATTGAAAAAAAAAAAAATCTCAGAGGCCTTTAGTTTTTCTTCTGCTCCCACCACACACAGTGTCTCCCAGTCTATCCACTTTCTGTCCTGTCCTCCTTAATCCACAACAACTTCATGTTTGGACTAGGAAAGTATCCTCCCTTGTTTGTAATATTCCTTCCCCAAAGACATTATCTGATCATGTTACTTCCTCCAAATATTTGACTGTTCCCTGTGCCCTAAAGAATATCGTGAGAAGTCCTTGGCTTCGCGTTTGGGGTCCTCTAGGTCGGTGTCCGCTGGCCCACTCCCGTCTTTGGCTACCCACCTACCTCATGATATCCGCCGTGCTTTTCCTCTTGCCTTGTTCTGAACGTGAGACAGAACAGAGGACACCTGGATTTACCTGCCCATTCTTCTGTAGGACCCTGAACAAGCCCTTCATTCACTTTTTGCAGGTTCAGTTTCCTGGTTTCTAAAAATGGAAATGTGGGTAATAACCATCCTATGTCAAGCAACCCCTAACCTAATGATAAAATGAACGCAAACATGTTTTCTGAACACTGCAAGTTGCTGTATGAACGTGAAGTTGCTTATGTTAACATGACAGTGGTGTGGGGAGAAGAGGAGAGGGAAGTCATGTGAAATTTATTTATTCTGTTGAAATACCTGAACTGATTCATTCAAAGACACAGGTGCTAAATCAACTAAAGTTGATTTCCCAACTCATTAATGGGTGATAACCTGCAACTGGGAAAACATTAGTCTGTGTTTACAGTACTTTTCATGCTGTTCCATTTACTTAAAGACAGATTCCCATTTTTCTGCCTTCTCCTTGTAGACCTTCTGCTGTCCTGCTCTCTGGCCAGTTCGGTTGGTCAGACGTAGTGCAGTCATTTACAGAGTTGCCTGTGCTCCTGGAGGTGGGGAGTAATGTGCCTGATTGTTCTGTACAGTTTGCAGCCGTTCAGCTCCCTGAGGTCCTCGCAGGAGGACGTGAGCCATGGATGCAAACTGTTCCCCTTCTAGAGCCCAGGAGACTGAGGCATAGGAGGCGAACGGGCTTTGCACATGGAAACCAGTGAGGCGAGCTTCCCCAGTCTGCGGTCCCTCTCCCACCCGGCACTGTATGTTTTTGCTGTATCCGGACCTTGTGGCGTTTTCCCTGACTCTGCCACTGTTTTCTGACTTGTTACTTCCCTCCGTCGGGGTTACCTTATCCCGCTGTGCACATAGCTGAGGGGCCTGCAGGTGAAAGTGCAATTTGCCCCCATCCTGCACTTGACTGTTGTGCATGCCCAAGACTCAGAAGTAAACGGGACAGAAGTCTTTCTTACAACCATTTTGTCTACCAGCAACTGGGGCTGATATTTCTAAGGAAGCGGCTCTTCTAGACTGAAAACTAAAACTTCACCAAAACCTGTGCAGTAGGAACATGGCAGTCAAGGTGTAATTTTTCTCATGTCACCTTGGATTATTTAAAAATAATCCAAATACATGATTGTTAGTCAAACCATATCAAACTGCCCTAATTTCCTGTGATAATGACCCAGAGGAATCGTCCACGGCTACTAAATATCAACAGCAAACGTAGCAGTGAATACGCGCACAGCATTTATTATTTGCAGGCACTTTTAAAGCACATTTTCTCCTCTGTGCCTTCATGTTGTGTGGGGCTAGGGTGGGGATTACCGAGCTCTCTGTGTTTAATACTGAACCTGACCCCCCCACACACCATCCCTACGGTTCCTGATCCTTTATCCTATTTTCATTTTTCTGTTTTTCCTGTAGGACTTTGTATCTTCGAATATGCTGTGTTACTCACTTATTACGCTTAGTGCTTTCTGTCTTTCTGCCTCAGCCATGTGGAAGCTTCATGAGGACCGGGTTCTTCATGTTTTTGGTTCTCTGATGTATCTCAGATGTGTAGGAGAGGGCATTGCACATAGTAGATGCTCAGTGCATACTGATCAAATGAATTAGAGACAGGCTACACATCAAAGGATGGATTTAACTAAATATATCAGTAAGTATAGGTTAGATTATGCCACAGGAAGAAACAATAACAGCATTTAGTTGCTTAGCACTGAAGCGTATTATTTCTCTGGTCACCCGGAGTCAGCTGTGGGCCCCCGTGTGGGTCCCGGTGGCCACCCTCCCTCCAGGTGGTCACTTGGCATTTCAGGGGGCTTCAGCCTTGTGTGATCTTCATGAGACGAAGAGATCCTGGAGAATCACTTACTGGCTCTTAGTTAAGTCTTTCTACTTGAGTGTAACACGTTAATTCCCATTCGTATTTTATTGGCTACAACAAGTCTCGTGGCCGCATCCATCTTAAAGGAGTGGATGAATAATTCTCGCAGGTGTTCAGGAAGAGGAGAACCGAAAACAGTGAAGGTGAGCGCTGTCCCCCTTCATTGTCCATGAGATGAAGGAAACATACCTCATTCATTTGTTTATGTGGTTTGCACTCCTTCTCTCCTTGTTTATTTTTGTGACATACTTGTAGCTATTGCACCTGAAGGGTAATTAGCTCTCTTGATGGGATTGTGTGCCCGGGGTGGGGGTGGGGTTGCGGAAGAGGGAGCCATGGATAGCCTTAGGGAGTGTCCATCATTCTGAATTAGGAGATTCTGAGCAGAGAGATTATTTTTAAATCCAGAATGATTCATGAGGTGTGCTAGAGTATTGGTCCTTGGTGAGTTTTCTCTTGATCAATAAATCTGTAATTTTCCCTCCTGGATGTACTTGTGATAGGGACCTTATTTTGGCCAATTTAAAACATTTATAATAATAATTATTACTCACCCAACTTCAAACACCAGCTGTGGACTGAGTGCCATGTAGCACATGAACTGCTTTCTCTTCTGCATCTCTAATTCAAATCTTTAAAGTGGTTGTGATTACCTGGTTTAGGGTCCTTATCAGTTAGTGAACAACCAGAGCTCTTTTAAATGATAAAAGATCACCATTTTATTATTTTATTCTTCTTATGGTAAATGTATTGGCTTCTACCCCCCCTCCAAAAAAATACCCTCAAAGAATGTACCTCATCGCATCCCCAGACTGTGCAGTGAACTCGTAGAGGTCGAGGATGCTTTAAACCACAAGCATTTCCTGTGGGGTTCTTGGCCTGTGGCTGGCTCGGCACGTGGAATTGGCCCACGTGACGCGTGAATGAATCGTCAGTGCATTTGTGTTTCTTTCCTATTGGTGCCCTAACAAATTCCCACAAATGCAGTGGCTTAAACCAACAGATTTATTATTTTTGCAGTTCTGTAGGTCAGAATTCCAACATGGCTCTCACCCGGCTAACATCAGGGTGCCTGCAGAATGGCATTTTTTTCTGGAGCTTCGAGGGGTGACTTATCCGGGTTGTTGGCAGAATCCAGGTCTTCGGTGTTGCCAGACCCAGGCCCCTTTTTCCTTCCTGTGTCCTCCCGAGGCTGCCTCACCTTCTGAAGCTGCCCTCATTGGCTTCTCCTCCTTCCTCCATCTTCAAGTCCCGCAGTGGCAGGTGGAGACCCTCTCACACTTGGAATCTCCCCTGCCCCTGCCCTTGCAAATGTCACGGACAGGCCAGGGTAGTCTCCCTAGCTTCAGATCCCTTTGCCGTGTGATGTGACGTTCGCGGCGTAACACCAGGTGCCAAAGTGCTGCCCGCCTCCCCGGATTAGTCGGCCTGACGGCTGGAGAGTCTTTGGTGTCCTCCTCTAAAGCCCGGTAAGGTGACGTGGTTTAAAAGTCAGAGGTTTTAATGGAAGTTCACAGTACTGAAATTAAGCACTTTCTTTTTTAGACAGATGTCTTAACGTTAAAATTTCCCATTTTTAATTATAGACTTTCATCAGTGATATGTGTTTACTTTTCAAGGGAGAAAATACCACACTTGCATTCATGTAAGTTTTGCAGGCAAGTCCTTTTCTATCATTACTATTAGTTTATTAACAGTTCTTTTTTTTTTTTTAATTATTTACAAAAGCTTGTTTAATCCTCAAGGGTCGTCTCTCCTTTGTGCCAGTCTTGCTTTTGAGTGCCTTGCCTCCTCATGGACAGAAACAGAAAGCAATTTTAACAAAACTTAATTAGAAAAATTAAACTGCCATAAGATATAACCACATTATGTACTCCAAAGGTATATGTAAGTAATTAAGGGTAGTTATCTGCTATTCAAGCAAATCTACTTGCATCAAAGTTGCATTTATTATTTACAATGAAGTGTTTCCTGTCTGACGGCTTGCTCTAGTGAAAAGGAGAAAAAAAAAAAAAACGGCTTAATCATGTTCTAATATGGCATTTTACTTGCTTTCTTAATGTCTCCCGGAAGAGCAAAGATAGTTTCCTTTTTGCATGTACGTGTGTGATTTAGTTATTATATATGCTTGTTGTACCTCCTGAGGATGGAATAGATTTTTACAAAGAGCTGGCTAGGGGGCTCTGATACTGGTCCTTGTGCTGGACAAATACTTGAAACCTCTTGGGGGGAAATTGTGTTGTGGTTGTCGTTGTTGTTTGCGTTACAGGGTTGCTTGAACTCCTCTTTCCCTTTCAAAATGAGACAATGGTTCTCTGATTTTGTAATGTTGCCAGCTGAGTAAACGCATGGCCGTCCTTCCACCAGCATCAGAATTTTCACACTGGGGTCTCTTGAGTGTACAATTCATGCTCCCCACACTATTTCCAAGTGTGATATATCCTCTGATTACAACTCGGAAAATTAGTGTTCTTGAACCAGGCTTTAAAGCAGTTTCATTTTTGGTGCCAAGTGCCACCTGTGGTCACGTGCTTGTCCTTCCCACACCTTCCCTAGCACCTCTCTGTGGGTCTTTCCTTGGCGTGTACCCCATCATAGTTCAGCGTGGTTTGGAGGCTTAAAGGCAGCATATGCCTGGTCAGTATTAAAGACTACTTTCACGGATTTATTTTTAACTTGCAGTCCTTTCTTGACTTAAATAATCAGGCTGGGAAGAAGCTGTTATCTAATTGTAAACTGTGCATGTTTAACCTCTCAGCTACCATAAAAAGTATCTATTTGAAAAAGAGTAGCTGCAGAGAAGCACTGAACCCTGACCCTCACTCCTGGCCTTTGGTGTGTACATGCTGAGACTTGTAGAAGAGTTCTCTGCTGCTTAATTTGGAAAGATACAGACTTTTTTTTCCCAGTCTTATTTCCCAGTCGTCAATTTTAATGAAATAACTGTTTAAATGCAAGGGACAGAATGACCTGGCTTGAATTCTACATCCACACCTTACTAGCTTCGTGATCTTTGGCAAATTACCTGACTTCCTTTTGCGTCCTCTCTACAACAAGAATAATAGTAGTAACATCTCATTAAACTACCTCTTGGGGACTCCTCTGATGGCGCAGTGGTTAAGAATACACCTGCCAATGCAGGGGACACGGGTTCGAGCCCTGGTCCGGGAAGATCCCACATGCCGCGGAGCAGCTAAGCCCGTGCGCCGCAACTACCAAGCCTGCACTCTAGAGCCCACGAGCCACAACTGCTGAGCCCTCGTGCCACAACTACTGAAGCCCGCGTGCCTAGAGCCTGTGCTCCGCAACAAGAGAAGCCACCACAATGAGAAGCCCGTGCACCGCAGCGAAGAGTAGCCCCTGCACACCGCAACTAGAGAAAGCCCGTGCGCAGCAACGGAGACCCAATGTGGCCAAAAATAAAATAATTCATAAACTACCTCATAATAGCCCCCATTTCACTAGCCAGTGAGCCCCATGAAGACAAGGATTCAGCCTGTTTACTTCTGTCTCCCCAGCACCTAGAACAGTGTGGGCCCTGATAAACTGTTAAAAAGCTCAGCAAGGTAACACATGTGATCCATTTAACACAGTGCCTGGAGCAGAGAAACAGTAACTAGAAAATTTTCTGGGTTTTTAAATGTTATCAGTTACACTTGAAAGATGAAAAATTTATTTAACAAATGTCTTTTGTAGAAGAAATATTGATCTACCACTCAGCCATTCTGTACTGACCTCAGATAATACTCCTTACAATTAAGTAAATTTGGCCTCCATGGCGTCTGCCAACATAATTTCTGGGCTGGCTTAAGAGTAAGAAGGAAAAAACGAAAATTAATTCCTATTCCCTGAAGTTGTGTGTGTTCGTGTGTGTGTGTGTGTGTGTGTGTGTTTAAATCAAATTGAGGTTTAAGATGAATTGTGTTCTTTCAGTTCTCCCAACAAGGAATGTTCAAAGCTTTCTTTTCTGCAGTTTGTTCTGAGAGAAAGAAGCAACATTTCTAAACTGAATTTGCTTGTTTCTACCCTCTGACATAAAACATTTCAGTCAACTGTCCTAGGTAATAGTTTAAAACAGGAATATATTACTTTTTTCCACTTCACTTTCTGTATGGGTGTTTGCAGGGTTTTTATGAGTGCTGGAGAATTTGAGAGCAAAGAGATCTCAGAAACGATCTCATCTTCTTCATCACTGCACCTTACAGATGAGGAAAGTAATAAAAAGAGAAGTTAAGTGGTCCTAGTTAGTTGGTGGCAAAGGTAACATGTGAAACAGATTTCCTGACCTTTGACTGATTTTTCCTTTCCTCCCTTACTTAAAACAAAACAAAAAAATAGCAACCCAAATCTAACCACATAAAAAGATGCTTCAGTGGTTCTATTATTTTTTTCTCATTCAAGTCTTTGCAGAAATTGCTAAATGTTTATAAACTATTGAAAAAATTCTGTATGTAACTTACTCTGATGAATTGAAAGTTATTAGTTTATTCTATAATAGCATGTTAAGAGAAGTTTTTGGCTTTCTTAAACATATTGTAGAACTTGCGAAAATCAGTCTTCATTTTGTTAAGGATACATTTTAGGATGTATTTATTGTTAATAGAGTACTTCCCATTTAAAACTTTTCTCATATAGCTAGAATAAGTCAATTAACGTAATGGATTTTTTTTTAATATTTGAATGACTGTCTTATTATAAAGAAGGGTCAGATAGCATTTTCAGTTGTTAACAATTTTCCTCTAGTATCAGACTTTCTGTGTTTTATAATGTTATCATCCGTTTCTTACTCACTTTTACTCCTGTCAGGAGGTTAAAATGACATTAAGTATCTGCTGCAGTGAAATATATTCCCGTTTTACCTCCAGCCACGCATTCTGGAAAGACTAGTGGAATCATGCGTCCTGCCATCTGAGGCTCCTCGACGCATAGTACTTTGCGTGGTCGTTTTAGTGTCTAATCATGTCACTCTGCACCGCCCCCTTGTCTTGTACAGTCGTTAAGAAGTCACCACATTCTTGAGGCAACAGCACTAATACACACAGCTGTCATGAATTTTAGAAAAAAAGGTTTTTAGGAAATAATCATGTATTCATTAAGTTTGAAATGTGGAGAACGTCTCACTGCATTTAAACGCATTTCGCATTTTCCTGGGCACTTAAACTTTGCGGCTCTGTGCCCAGTAGAGACGGGCGAGGGTGGGCAGGGGCCCAGCCTGTGCTCAGTGTCGGCGTCCAGGACGGAGGCGCCCTGCGGGGGCAGGTCAGGGAGACATGGGGTGGGGGGCAAGACCTGCCTCTCGCACCCGGGCTCAGCGCTTAGTGATGAGTCTGTCCCATCAGTAATCATAGTGCAGGAGGCAGACTTTCTCCTTTCCCACTTAATGACGCTTTTGGACATGATGTGTCGGTCAGAGAGGTGAGTAGCATACTCAGATTTCCATTTTATTATATACGCAAGATACACATAATTGAAATACCCAAACATGCGTATTTAGTATAAAGACGCTGGTTGCTGGTAATATGAAGGAGAACCTTCGTCTGGGTTTAAAGCCACAGCGTTAACTCTGTGTGTAACTGTTGGTAATGACCTCCAGCAGCGCCCTAAGAGGCTCTTCTGTACCTTGCAGTTTTTCAGGTTTTAGGTTTAGTTTAGTGGGATTCCTAATCATCCCGCTTCTCTGCCTCCTTGGCTCTCAGGCCGGCCGTGTGTTGGGTCTGTGTGGCAGTTAAGGTGTGATGCTGGGGCTAATCTCTGTAAAATGCAAGCATTTGTTCTTCTTTTTCCCTCTCATCAATCTTTCACACTCACATCAAACCCCTAATGTATCAGCAGGTTTCCCAGAGCTACTGGTTAAAATTACCTTTGCTTTTGGTAAACTCTGAACCTTCAAGCCTCACTGTTTTCAGTCGCCCCCTGTGGATTCCGTGAAGCCTCTCTCTGCACATCCCTCACTGCAAGTCACTGGCTTCACGTCCGGGAGCCTGTACAGAGCCATTTATTATTCCAGCTGTACCCCTCCCCCCTTGAATGGAGAGCGTTCAGTATGCCCACAGTTGGTGTCTCTTGTGAAAACTACAAGTGGAAGGGGCCACAGCGCCCAAAGCTGCAGAGCTTGTGTTTATCTGACTCAATAATAATGCAAATTCTTTAAACCTAGCCATTTCTAAAAGTTTCTTGGCTTTTCTCACCCTGAGAGAATTTGGCAAACTTACTTGTTTGTCTTCAGAGGAAATGCTGCAATTAAATCATTTCTTTCTTAAAGTTTGCCTCAAATATCATGTCCGAATACTTCATACTTTAAATTTCTTTTATCCTCCTGTTTGCATACTCCTTTTTTCACTTCTTCACTTCTGTAAGTACCTCCCTTTCATCCATTCTGACTAGGACCATCCATTACTAGGAAAAATGGATTCCAGTATAGATCGGATTTCTTGTGAATAGCTGGTTCATGATGTTTTCAGCTTTTAGCCCAGCATAGTTTCCACACAACCGTTAGGTTATAACTTCATTCTTTTGGAAGAAGAGGATGATGCCTTTGAGGATGATGCTTTGACTGTTGATGTGCCTCTTCTTGTTGCCTCTGACGAAACACCGCTGTTCAGCATTCTGAGTTACACTCTCATTGGATTTACTAACTCCTAGGGAGTACTTAAAAATTAGTAGAAGAAGGGAATGTGCTTTTCTCTGTGAGCAGCAGCATAGTTTTGGTAGCTGTTGCCTCAAGCAAGTAAAATTTCTAAATATTGTTCTCAAACTTTGATTTTCTATTTGGCAAAAAGCTTTAGGCAGATGGTGAAATAATAGTCATCTAAGTTTGAGACTTAAGATATTCACTTCCAAGGTCACTTCAGTGTTTTTTACCCTTCAAAATATAATGTATATGTCTTACTTATTTTAAGATATTTAATACATTTTAAATTAAATGTATTATATTAGCATTCCTTATATTATGTTCACATTTTCTAAAATGGTCATAAAAAAACAAAAAATGTACTCACACATCGAAACAAGCAAACCCCCAAATTATCCGGAGTATCTTGTCTCTATAAAGTTCTCAGTAGCAATAGTCTCGGACATTTTTTCAGAGATGTCAGTGACCTTTCACATATGTTATTATATAACCCTTTGATGTACAAAAGTCTGTTTTATTCTTTCTAAAGTGGGAGTAAGGTACTGAAGGTTAATGATTATATCATTTGTAATTTTAAGAGTCACAACAATGTTCTAAGGGATGTTTCTGTAAAAGTTAATAAGTATGATTTATTTATACGTACTCTACTCAGTTATGTATTGCTGTTTATTTTAAAATTATTATATCATCATGTTTAATTATTTGGGATATACAAGCCATGTTTAAAAAAATCAAGAAATGAAATCAATGTGAGTCACTTAGTAGATTTTCGTGTTAGAATTCCTTTCTTTTTCTTTAGTTATGCTCCCTAGATTCTCCCTGAATTGATCAAAAGGAAATAAAGTGTAACCCACCACACCCTTTTTAAAGTGGGATAGTTGTAAACATGCTGTTCAAGGATCAGGGAGGAAAGAGGAAGTTTAAAAGTTTTGAGTATTCCCCAGCGCAATCTTCTGATCCTAATGAATTATTTTGATGACATTTTAAATCTGGAATTTTGGATGTAATTTCTTAGCCCAGCGGCATCTTCATTCTTTTCCTTCTCTTGTTTTATTTGGTTTCTTTCTGCAGTGGGTACACCTTATTACATGTCTCCAGAGAGAATACATGAAAATGGGTACAACTTCAAATCTGACATCTGGTCCCTTGGCTGTCTACTGTATGAGGTAGGTAATGGTGATAAATTCCATATATTGAAGAGGTTTTACTTACTGGAATATACTTCCCCTATCCTAATAGTATATAGTTATTTTTTTCTGGGTGATGTTTAAGAATTAGCTTTTTAATTATGAGGAAGTTAATTCATTGACTTAGTAACTGTTCGTATAATGAAATTTAGTAACTGTACATTTCTACACATTTACTTCCTCTAATATAATTTTAAATTGTTTCCTTTTGATGGGAGTTTTATTTCTTAAATGTTTTTTATGTTAATATAATGTTGCTATATAATCTTACTTATAAAAATACACATTTGAAGATCTACTAAAAAAAAAAACTGTTGCCCATGCATAACAGGATGGATATAATAGAATGGATGTAAAATATGAAAGCATAGTAAATAGCTTTGTCACATTTTTTTTCACTTTTATGTAGATTAATTCAGCTTTAAGGATAGTTTGTAGACAGATAATTCTTCTAGGTTATCACTTAGTTTCCGTGAGTAACGGTTTATATTGGTAAAGCTCAGTGAAATACTCTCTCTCACCTGTTCTACTGGTGATAATTTATCAAAGGAAGGTGGAATCATGTAGATAGATCCTCTAGCAAGTATTGCAGTGTGACAGTTTGAGTGAAGAGAAGAAAGCATGCTATGAGCACATTTCATATTCATGTTATATAGTAATGGTATCAGAGAACACTCATGCTAGGGACTTCTGTAATTTACTTCTTTAATTGAATGGTAATTTTCCTAGGAATGTAGGCTTTCAGTCAAAGCTGTTAACTAAAACTTAACCTACATCTCGGTAACTCTTTTAATAAAATAAAATGAAGGAAAATAATACATTGAATCATTTTCATATTTTAAGGTATACAAAGGAAATCTGAACTGGATAGGTAGAAACCAGTGTATTTCTTACTCTTTATTTTATGTCTCTTGTCTTCCTGACTTAAATGAAATATATGATGAGATCATCTATTTTAATTGTTCCACCTTTACTTGGAAGTAGAGCAGCAGAAGGTTTTTTAAAATGTGTATCATAATCTTTAATTATTATTTTACAGATTGCAGGTTCAAATTTCCTTAATTTAAGGAACCTGAGATTGTTCTTCCTACTAAATAAACTAATGACCACTTAAAAAGAAAGAGATTTTAAAAATGTTCTTAAAGAACATCCTTAGGATAATTTTTATTAAGAAAAGTTATGAATTAGTGATAGAACAAAATACATGTTTGTATGTATTCACGTGAGATTAAAAGAGATTTATGCTTACTATATTATATTATGTTAATAGGTTGGAACAGTGTTGCACTGATTTGATTATATTAAGTTATTGTAAAGTTTAAAAGGCACTTTGTACATTTTAAAATATTTTATACCTGTTTAGGTGACCTTAGATTCCTTCAGGCCGTAGTCTAATAATATTATCAAAGCAACATTTTCCCTTTATACACCTAAAAGTAAACAGCAAATTGGTTTCCACTAAAGAAATTAAATTTAGCAATGAAAAAGAAAAAGTTCAGTTGAGGTAATAAGCATTTTTTGGGAAGTTTGCTCATTATTGTAGGACCAGCAGACTCCCATGTCAAAACTGAAATAATTCTTCACATTCTGGATTTGCCTTTGAGAGGCAGTGTCCCATTTTTATGTATACTTGAACACCAAAATAAAAATTATTTCTTTGGACACTCCTCCATTCATGTGTGTTATGTGTTGTGGATGGTTCTGAGTTACAGTATTTAACATGGTAACATTAGTTTTCAGCTCAGCACATTTCCTTAGTTGCTCTGTGCAGGTGATTGGGAAGAACTAGAATTTTTCTAAGGATTTAATTTACCTTGATGCTGTATATCTTTCTGGTTCTGTATTAATAGAATGCCAATAAAAATGCCCAGTAGTTTAGCTTTAAAAAATTGGCCATAGCGTCACATCGATATTTTATATTGTATTCCACTAAGAATTTACCATTCACAACGAAGGAGTGGGAAGGCTTTTTTGAAAACGTATTTTAAACTCAGAAAATTAGACTTTCAGATATTCCTGAAACCTCAAAAAAAAAAACTAGCAGTACAGTTTTAATTGATATGCAACAAAGTAGACTTTACTAATTAAAATCAAGATGCTGTGCTTTTGCTACACGGACCTTTACATGGAAAAGTAGGTTTTACACATTTCCTTTATTGTTCAGTGCAGCAATTGCATCCTTCCAGGGTTGTAGGTTGGTGGCTTACAGTTCAAAAAAAAAAGAGAGCTGCCACCAGCCCCAAAGACAGACAGTGGGCTTTCGTCCCTCCAACACCCCCAGAATACTAATCAGGGAAGTCGGACCCTGGAGGTCAGGGAGCAAGTCAATCATTCTAGCGATCGTCTCAGTGTGGAGGATCAAATTAGCCTGAAAAATTCAGCTGCTGGGAGGAGAGGGCGAGCAGCTGTCAGGGGCAGCATCGAGATGCACTAATGAACCAGATGAATAGTGCAAAAGCTTGAAAATAAAAACAGGACAGTTGACATTTTTCATCTGTCAAAGCAGGAGATGCATGAAAATATACTATTCCTGTTTAACTCCTTAGGGGACATTCAGATTTTTTTTTTTTAACACTGCAGTATTGAGACAAAAGTACTGTAATGAACTCCTGGCACATGATAATGAATATACGGACGTTTACTTAGGGTTTTTGCAAACACGGAGAGACAGTAGTTTATACACACAGTCTATTTTTCAAGGGGGGCATTTTAAAGATTGTGTTTTATCATAAAGTGTCCTTGCATTTCAACAAAACATGTTATTATTATTGTAGCCCCTCTTCTAGAAATTTCCTCTCAAATGGAGTGGAAATTTGTATGTTTAGGGACATGCACCTTGTTTGGGGGTTTCTTCTCTTCGTGGGGAACACCTGTTCCTAAGGCGGTTTTGCAGGAGATCTAGGAAAGGGCTGCCGGGCGGCTCTGAGCTCTGCTTCCCCCCCAGCCCCGCGGTCCAGGCCGGGAAGGAGTTAAGCTCTGCCTGCAGCGGCCCAGACAGATGAGAGCCATTCGCAGCTCATGTGTCCCCGCCGACGCCCACCCCACCAAGGAGCACTGCTCGGCCCAGCGTGTTGCACGCACGCCCAGCCTGTCTGGGGAATGTACACATTGTCCTTCCAAAATCAAACTTATTAGCACATGTAGAAAAGGGTGACTGACTTGGGGGCAGCGTCGTACTCCGTGTTGTAGTCTCGCGCCCGCAGTTCAAAGATTCAGGAGGCGAACATTTTCAATTGAATTTTTAGTTTGTAACCCTGCTAACCGCAGTCCTTGCTCACACCTGAAATCAGGTCAAGTTAGAACCTGGTCTTAAAGTTAAAGTCAATAATGTCTTTTTAAAAGGCATTCATTCTTAGAGTCGTTTTTTTTTCCTACATAAAAATCTCATTTGGATGCCTTGAAGTAGCGGCTAGACTCCTAGGGCTTTTGAGCACATTTCGTGTTTTCGAGACATCATCAAAAAAGAAAAGCAGTTCTAATTCATTGTGAACTAGTTGAGGATCAGTTATAACATTCAGACTGAGAAGACATTTTTTATCTCAAAATAACCTTTTCCTACAGAAACTGTCGTGTGAAATAAAATGCTATGTGTTCTGTTCCCCAAGCATTGCTAGATTATAATTCAGTTTTAACTTCAGTTTCATTTTTGTTGTATTGTGACCATTACATGGTTGATATATACCAGTGATGTCTGTCTAGTCATGAGATATACTAGTCGTTCCTGTAGCATTGTATTTACAAAGAGTCTTAAGTTATTTTCTTATTCTTCTAATACTGTTTTATACTGCGTATGTGTGCGTGTGTATATGTTTAAATAATTATATGCTAACCATTTCTCCCTTTTAGGGAAGTTTAAATGTTGAAAATAATAACCAAAAATTGAAGTAAGACTTTTTAGGACTTACTCAGTAATTCTCTGAAAAGGATATTCATGAAACACAAAATGCCTACAGAACTTTATTTAAAGTATTTGTAATTACCCCCCCACCCCCCGCAGTGTAATATACTTGATGAAATCTCCCTTAAAGTTACCATGTAACTATATCAGTTTCATTGGGAGCATTTTACAGATGGCTGCGTTACAGAGTCCTTTCTATGGCGACAAAATGAACTTGTACTCGCTGTGTAAGAAGATAGAGCAGTGTGACTACCCACCTCTTCCTTCAGATCATTATTCAGAGGAGGTAAGTCATTTTTCAGTCATGCGTTCATGTTGTTCATTTTGCTGATGTTTGCATTTTATTATAGAATCTTCTTTTATCCATTGATACAAATGACAAGTACAGGTGGCAGAAAGAGCACCTTCATTCCGTTTTCCTTCTCTCGGAGGCTTGGCTGTTAGAGAGGTGACCACAGTTAGTTCATCACGTGGAAAGGAACACAGCACAGCACGTGGTGTGACACCGGCCACTTCCTACGTGGGATGGGAACAGCGGCTGACTGCAGCCTCCTAAACACGGCAGAGGGCAGAATTAATGCCGAAGCCAGGCTCTGGGCGACCAGCATGTCCAGTGGCCCCTCTTAACAGGGTCCCTCCTCATGCCTATGGTCTCAGAGCAGCACACAGTTGTAACTTTCTCTTCTGGCACCACTTCCTTCCCTCCCTTTGGCCCATGTTTTCCCAGAGTGGAAGCAAACATCTCTCAGCTGCATGCGTCTCAGTCTTATTCTTTCAGCTTTACCCTCCTTCCTTTTGCTTTTACAAGATCTGTCCCATCACCACCTCACTGCTGCAGTCAGATTCCTGTAGGAAATGTTTGTGCTTATCACTGTAGATGTGGTAAAAAGTACATTGGGTAGAATTGAAAATCTTAGAGGACTTTACCTTGTTAAGATCTGAGCTGGATCCTTGCTTGCTTTGGGAGCCCACTGAAATGAGTTGTTTGGGCTCCACCCAACATCCAGTTTTTCATTGAACAAAACGTCTCCCATTTTTGCCTAATGCATCATGATTTTATCTATATTTAAGGAGGAGATATGCAGAATAGCAGTGTCTCAGGTTAACTAAGTGTGTTCACATAACTGTTTTTGGAAAGCTCACTGGGGACCCACCCAGAGAAACCACTGTTTTAGGACATCTCACCTGCTCATGAGCAGCAGATGTTTTGCCCAAGGAAAATGGAAAGGGGCAAAGGAAAAATATGAAACAATTATAATGTTCACCTTTTAGGTGGTCTTAGCACTCTTTCTATGTGAAATGAATGCAGTCGGTTCCAATTTTATATAAGGAAGAGTGAGTCCATGTAACTTGAATAATAAATATCTCTAAAGAATTTTTACCATATGTAAGGCATTTGTGGTCCTAGGATGTTGAAAGTACCTTTTTTTTTCTAATAGTTTTGATATTGATAATCAATGACGCTTGGTTTTTTTGTTTCACAGCATTGGTATTCAGGTAATTAGAACAAACTCTTACAAGGCAGTGGTGGTAATTTAGAAGTATTACCTTTATTTGATGTTAATGCTATTATGTTAGCCATTTTTAATTACTATTTTGGGTATAGAATATAAATACGGCACTTCACAAAGCCAACTGCAGAACTCTCGGCCTGGAAATACAGTAGGGTGTGAATAGTCATGCAAAATGATAGCGAGAATGTCAGGGGCCGTCCTTTGTTGTGTCATTCATGCTGTCTTCTTTTTTCCACGAAGCGCATGAATATTTCACATATCTGCATCCTCATCCCCTATTCTTCTTGACTAATTTTCAGACTGTCTGAATTTGCATTTCACATGGTAGCTGATTAGGAGATGCCGAGTGCAGCAGTGAAGCCTCAGCAGGCGGTTGCCATGGTGACCTTCAGCAGGATTTTAATGATGATACCACTAGTGGTTCGTTGAAGTCGGCCTGCCTGCAGGGCTACTTCACTGCAGCTAAGTGTGAAGTTGGATTTGCAGATTCTCAGCCAAGGGGCAAATATCAAAGTCTGGCCCAGATAGAAGAAGGTCTTATGGTTGCGAAAGGAAAACAGATTACACTTTTTTACTTCACTCTATATAGTTACCAGTTTTGAAGAGAGATATAAAGCAAAACATGTTATGTGATGTACTTTCCAAAAAAGATAGTACAGTCTCTCCGATTGGCAAAATTTGCTGTTGCACGATGATAAAACTGAAAGCTGTAATGCGTAGGTAAACAGGGAAACTAATTCTTACTGAAGAAATGAGATACAAAAAATACAGACTAATGATCTTACTTTAATCTGTTCAGTTATGTAGAAAAGTTCTCAGAATAAGAGCTTTGAAATGCAGATGTGCTTAATAAATATTTTCTCTCCTTCAGTAGGAACTCAGTTTGTTTGGAAAATAATTATACAGAATTTATGGTAGCAAAAAACCTGAACAGACTTCATGCTGCCATACTTCAACGGTATCTTAATATTCCTTTATATAGTAGGCTTTATAGACTTTTAAAAGTCTAAATTGCCATTTAGCTTTTTTAGTAGGGCAAAATTTAGGAAACAATGAAAAGTGAAGTATAAAGTTTTTCAACAGTGAACTTTTAGTTAAAAGACCAATCCATTAGGTGTCAATTTTATAGCTCAAATGCTAACAGACTCTATATCTGTTGGAAAACTAAACATTTTAAGCAAATTAATTTCCCACCAAATATCTATTTGAAAGCTTACCAAGTTGATTTAGCTACTGCTAAATTTTTAAGGCTCCTGCCCAAAGAGGACACACAGGGAGCATTTCATGAGAATAAAAGGCATGCCTGCCAACCAGCCTCAATTGATCAGAATCCTGAGGAGCTCTACAAGGTTTATTTCCAGATACAGTCATTCCATTTAGAACAGCTCAGAGTTTAAGAGCTTAGGATTTTTAAATTTCTTATAATCTAAGACATAGATACACTTCAGCATTAAAAACCAAAGCTGAGAAATAGTATCCTTTGGAAGAATAAACCTGTATGTCAGATATTTCCTTTTGAATTAAGTTGTTATTATGTACGTTTAGGATTCCAGACTGAATTATCTCAGCTGCACGTGAATGATATTAGGAACGTATATATATTTGTAGCTGACTAAAGTATCTTATGACTTTTAGTGTTCAGTATTCTTTCCTTTTCTAGTAGTGATCTCATTCATGTAGCAATAGGGAATTACTGTACTTAACAATAAAAATATTGGGTCAAAAAAAAAAAAGGTAGATATTTTCCCTGAGATACCTCTTAGTTTTAATTAAACTTGGTATTGTTGGTGATTAAGAAATTAACATCAGTGAAGCAGACATTTATTGAACATTTACTAAGTCCAAGGAGTTGTAATTCCCACGGCCCCTCGTAGTCTGGTCTGGGCTGAGCTCTCCTGGCGTTCTGATCACAGTGTACTCGCTTCTTTCCTGAACTCTGCCCATGCAGGTTGTACTAGAAGGCCCATGAATTTCCTTCTTTCTGTGGGTGCTGCTTCCTTGTGTTGAAGTGCTCCTTGCCCTGTGCTTTATCAGGCAAACTCATTGTCTTTAGAACAAACCATGGCTGTCATCTTCTGCATAAAATTATCCTGCTCCCCTTTCTCCACCCCCAAACCCTCCTCCCTTGGCAGCCACACTGCATTATAATTGTTTTTTTCATTGAGGTAGAGTTGATTTACAGTATTATGTAAGTTTCAGGTATACAACATAGTGATCCACAATTTTTAAAGGTTATACTCCATGTATAAGTATTATAAAATATTGGCTGTATTCCCTGTGCTGTACAATATATCCTTGTAGCTTATTTATTTTATGCATAGTAGTTTGTGCTTCTTAATCCCCTTTTGTCCCTCCCCCTTCCCCACTGGTAACCACTCGTTTGTTCTCTGTATCTGTGAGTTTGTTTCTTTTTTGTTATAGCCACGTTTGTTTTCATTTTTAGATTCCACCTATAAGTTATGATGTACAGTATTTGTCTTTCTCTTTCTGACTTACTTCACTTAGCATAATACCCTCCAAGTCCACCCATCTTGTTGCAAATGGCAAAATTTCTTTCTTTGTTCTGGCTGAGTCGTAGTCCATTGTGTATATGTACCACGTCTTCTTTGCACATGTGGCTCCCCACTCCAGACTGTCTGGCTCCTGTAACTGCTTTTTATCTGTGTGTCTCTAGGGCCTGGCACACTAAAAAAGGTTCAGTGATTGATTGATTGATCATCAATTGAGCGAATGAGAGACTGAGATTAAAGGAATAAATGAAAAGAATGAATGAACCAGTTAATGTAAATTGAATGAATGAATGTTCTTACAGAACTCTCTATGCAGTGAGGAAGAAAATTACTCAAAAGACAGGTCAGAGGTATGATGTTTCCTTTTATTGATGTTACCTGCTATATGATTTTTTTCATTCTGATAAGCAAGCAACATCGTATCTGCAATGTCCAATGTCCATTACTAGGAAATAAGGCAAATAGATTTTTTTCCCTTCAATTTCTTTGGGAGACACTGGAGTAATCATCAGAATTGTGCATTTTCACGATTGTTCACTAATTTATCTCAGGAGAATCTAAATTTTAAAAATAGTGAATAGTTTATTGAAAATCATTTATATAGAAAGTGTAAAGTGTGGTTCTCTACTGAGTTAGTTTCTTTTTAACCGATATTTGAAAATCTGAGCACTAACACAATGCGAAATATAGATTTGTGTCTTTATTTTTTTTTTTAATTAAAAAATCCTAGCATAAATAGAGAATACACAGGAAAGGTTGAAGAGAATTTTGCCTCAGCAGATTGGAAGGAAGTTCTGAAAAGTTGAGTAAAGAGTTTGTAGATGAAAGTGAAAAATGGAAATGAGTAGAGTGAAGAAGAGTGTTCTCAGTCTGAGAAAACAGAGTAGGGAGAAATTAAATTGAAGATTTGAAAACCATACTTTAAGTAAAAAAGAAACTTAAGTGCCTGTAAGACATTGGTGAGATGGTTAAAGCTTTTTAATAAAGTGGACAGTGTTATGATAGCAGTGCTTGTGAATCTGACCTATTATGGCAAATGCTTATCTGTTTAGTAGTAATTTTAAATTCATTATAAGTGACAGACTATTTTAGGACACAGTACTTGTGGTTACCTTGTAATTTTATATATGTGTATATATATATATATATATATATTTTTTTTTTTTTTTTTGCCGTATGCGGGCCTCTCACTGTTGTGGCCTCTCCCGTTGCGGAGCACGGGCTCCAGACGTGCAGGCTCAGTGGCCATGGCTCACGGGCCAAGCCACTCTGTGGCATGTGGAATATTCCCGGACCAGGGCACGAACCTGTGTCCCCTGCATTGGCAGGCGGACTCTCAACCACTGCGCCACCAGGGAAGTCCATTGTAATTATATTTTTGAAAACTTGATAATTTAGTAGGTCTTACTACTTCTTTTATAGGTGAAGAAACCAAAATATAATATTGGAATCAAAATTATTAAACCATTAATCAGTTTTCACATTATTTAATGCCTCTCTTGTACATTAAATTTCTATGTGTTTTGTGGCTTTATACCTCCAGCCCACAGATAGAAAAATACCAATTACTATTAAAACTCAGTTAATGGAACTACTTCTCGAATATGCAATTATCCTATAAAGTATCAGCCTAAAAGGTCACATCCAAAGAACTAATGGAGAATGGATGAAATCTCATAAACATTCACCTCCAAAATGATAATCTTTTTCTTTAACGTTATTAAATAACAATTTTTTTTTTTTTTACTTTATTACTTCCATTATGATTTCTTCCTTTCTTAGACAATGCCACAATTCCCCCTCCTCCTTCTTTATTTTTTTTAAGTTAGAGAAATGGAAGGCAGGAGGGAGAGTTTTTTCCAGGGAGAGTTTTTTCCAGGAATAGTTCAGTGGTGCACACTGGCAAAGTCTTCCCTACCACTTCACTCAAATGCATAAGAATTTCCAGCATCATTTTCATTATTCTTTTTTTTTAAATTGAAGTGTAGTTGATTTACAACATTGTGTTCCAGGTGTACAGCAAAGTGATTCAGTTATATACATATATATTTTTCACATTATTTTCCATTATAGGTTATTACAAGATATTGAATATAGTTCCCTGTGCTATACAGTGGGTCCTTGTTGTTTACCTATTTTATGTATAATACTTTGTATCTGTTCATCCCAAACTCCTAGTTTATCCCTCCTTCCCTTCCTTCCTCTCCCTTTTGGTGACCGTACGTTTGTTTTCTGTCTGTGATTCCGTTTCTGTTTTGTATATAGATTCATTTGTATTATTTTTTAGATTCCACATAGAAGTGTTGTATAATATTTGTCTTTCTCTGTCTGACTTACTTAGTATGATAATCTCCAGGTCCATCCATGTTAGTGCGAATGGGATTATTTCATTTTTTTTCATGGCTGAGTAATATTCCATTGTATATGCGTACCACTCCATCTTTATCCATTCATCTGTCAGTGGACACTTAGGTTGTTTCCATGTCTTGGCTGTTGTAAATAGTGCTGCTCTGAACATTGGGGTGCATGTAGCTTTTTGAATTAGACTTTTTGTCTCCTCTTCTGGATATATGCCCAGTAGTGGGTTGCTGGATCATATGGTAGTTCTATTTTTGGTTTTTTAAGGAACCTCCATACTGTTCTCCATAGTGGCTACACCAATGTACATTCCCACCAACAGTGTAGGGGGGTTCCCTTTTCTCCAACCCTCTCCAGCATTTGTTATCTGTGGACTTTTTGATGAGGCCATATGAGGTGATACCTCATCATGGCATTTTCATTATTCTTGAGACTAGGTAAGTATTGATTTTTCCAGAGTATTTAAAATATAAGGATTAAAAAGCTTGATCCTTTCTATGCTTGATTATATATGAATAACAAAATAATAATGATGAATTTTTAGTTGAACTAAACTGATTTCAGGTATTTATAGGTTATTGTAGAGTAACTATATTTGCATGGCTTTAAATAAAATTGGAATACCTAAATTTTTTCAGCTTCTGAAATCACCATTTTCTTTCACCCACATAAGAAGTTTCTTGTTAAAGAAGGAAGGTCTGCAGCATTATTCCCATTTTACACATGAGCAGACAGAGACCCAGAAGTAACAGAGCAAATGCTAGACTCCAGGGCACCCCTCACGACATCCACTGCTTGTGCTGCAAGAGCAAAGGAAGCAGCCTTTGGAAGGAGAGTCTCAGGTCTACCCCAGGCTCATGGGCTCCTCAGTGCTCTCTTTTCTGTCCCCACCCTCACCCACCATGTCACCTGGGCGCCCCTTCCCGGGGGCACTGTGTCCCGGGCAGAGAGGCAGGGTCACAGCTCCCTCAGAGCACTCCTCTGCCTGTCCTGGCCGCAGCTTGTGGGCCACGCTACACTGAAGGGAAAGAATAAGGAACTTTCGCAGAAGGGTAGGAATGATTTTTACATATTAGAATGTGTAAAAACTGCTACATGTATTTCAAATAAGGTATCAGAAGTGTCGATCCATGACATGCTAAACAAAAAATGTTATGATTTGTTGTAATTTTATTGCTTCATTTCCCAAATGTTTACCCTTAAGGAAAGGAGAGCAAAGTACTAAGTGGAAGCCTTAAAAATTAAAACTGGCTTTTTAACCTAATACTTACAGATAATTTCTGTTTATATTTAAATTCAGAATATGCTTAAAGAAGTTTTTTTAAGTTGAGTCAGTAACAAAAAACATGACCTTTGTTTTAGCTCATAAAAGAGCTACTTTATGTAAATAAGAAAAAAAGATGAAAGTGCCAGGTACAGATTAGTTTTGCATATTTTGAAGTTAAACTATAGTTTATAAAACCTCTTATTCATTTGACCAGTCTAAATAGTTCTATTTTATAGTTGCTACCTTCACAAATTTTAATACAACTATATAAATTTCCTGGAGTTCTTACTGGAAGTTAACCATTGTTATTTAAATTGGTGCTAGAAGATTATTCCTAATACACTGTCCCAAGAATATTTAAATGAGGGATATTATATTATATGGCACAAATAATGTTTGGAAGTATATCTGTTTTCACAAATATTTCTCTAGTTCTTATAGTTATGTAATCCAATGCTCAGTGAGATGAGAGTATTTTACTTTAAAATGTAAAATGAGATATCTAATAATATTAAATATATAACTGTGCCATTATTTGTTAAAATTAACATTGAGTGTTATCTCAAACACTATTTTTTTTTTTCATTTTAACATCTTTATTGGAGTATAATTGCTTTACAATGGTATGTTAGTTTCAGCTTCACAACAAAATGAATCAGTTATATATATATACATATGTTCCCATATCTCTTCCCGCTGGCGTCTCCCTCCCTCCCACCCTCCCTATCCCACCCCTCCAGGCGGTCACAAAGCACCTAGCTGATCTCCCTGTGCTATGCGGCTGCTTCCCACTAGCTATCTACCTCACGTTTGGTAGTGTATATATGTCCATGCCTCTCTCTTGCTTTGTCACCGTTTACCCTTCCCCCTCCCCATAGCCTCAAGTCCATTCTCTAGTAAGTCTGTGTCTTTATTCCTGTTTCACCCCTAGGTTTTCATGACATTTTTTTTCTTAAATTCCATATATATGTGTTAGCATACGGTATTTGTCTCTCTCTTTCTGACTTACTTCACTCTGTATGACAGACTCTAGGTCTATCCACCTCATTACAAATAGCTCAATTTCATTTCTTTTTATGGCTGAGTAATATTCCATTGTATATATGTGCCACATCTTCTTTATCCATTCATCCGATGATGGACACTTAGGTTGTTTCCATCTCTGGGCTATTGTAAATAGAGCTGCAATGAACATTTTGGTACATGACTCTTTTTGAATTATGGTTTTCTCAGGGTATATGCCCAGGAGTGGGATTGCTGGGTCATATGGTAGTTCTATTTGTAGTTTTTTAAGGAACCTCCATACTGTTCTCCACAGTGGCTGTATCAATTTACATTCCCACCAACAGTGTAAGAGGGTTCCCTTTTCTCCACACCCTCTCCAGCATTTATTGTTTCTAGATTTTTTGATGATGGCTATTCTGACTGGTGTGAGATGATATCTCATTGTCGTTTTGATTTGCATTTCTCTAATGATTAATGATGTTGAGCATTCTTTCATGTGTTTGTTGGCAGTCTGTATATCTTCTTTGCAGAAATGTCTATTTAGGTCTTCTGCCCATTTTTGGATTGGATTGTTTGTTTTTTTGTTATTAAGCTGCATGAGCTGCTTATAAATTTTGGATATTAATCCTTTGTCAGTTGCTTCATTTACAAATATTTTCTCCCATTCTGAGGGTTGTCTTTTGGTCTTGTTTATGGTTTCCTTTGCTGCACAAAAGCTTTTAAGTTTCATTAGGTCCCATTTGTTTATTTTTGTTTTTATTTCCATTTCTCTAGGAGGTGGGTCAAAAAGGACCTTGCTGTGATTTATGTCATAGAGTGTCCTGCCTATGTTTTCCTCTAAGAGTTTTATAGTTTCTGGCCTTACATTTAGGTCTTTAATCCATTTTGAGCTTATTTTTGTGTATGGTGTTAGGGAGTGTTCTAATCTCATACTTTTACATGTAGCTGTCCAGTTTTCCCAGCACCACTTATTGAAGAGGCTGTCCTTTCTCCACTGTACATTCCTGCCTCCTTCATCAAAGATAAGGTGACCATATATGCATGGGTTTATCTCTGGGCTTTCTATCCTGTTCCATTGATCTATATTTCTGTTTTTGTGCCAGTACCATACTGTCTTGATTACTGTAGTTTTGTAGTATAGTCTGAAGTCAGGAAGCCTGATTCCTCCAGCTCCGTTTTTCGTTCTGAAGATTGCTTTGGCTATTCGGGGTCTTTTGTGTTTCCATACAAATTGTGAAATTTTTTGTTCTAGTTCTGTGAAAAATGCTAGTGGTAGTTTGATAGGGATTGCATTGAATCTGTCGATTGCTTTGGGTAGTAGAGTCATTTTCACAATGTTGATTCTTCCAATCCAAGAACATGGTATATCTCTCCATCTATTTGTATCATCTTTAATTTCTTTCATCAGTGTCTTATAATTTTCTGTATACAGGTCTTTTGTCTCCTTAGGTAGGTTTATTCCTAGATATTTTATTCTTTTTGTTGCAATGGTAAATGGAAGTGTTTTCTTGATTCACTTTCAGATTTTTCATCCTTAGTGTATAGGAATGCCAGAGATTTCTGTGCATTAATTTTGTATCCTGCTACTTTACCAAATTCATTGATTAGCTCTAGTAGTTTTCTGGTAGCATCTTTAGGATTCTCTATGTATAGTATCATGTCATCTGCAAACAGTGACAGCTTTACTTCTTTTCCGATTTGGATTCCTTTTATTTCCTTTTCTTCTCTGATTGCTGTGGCTAAAACTTCCAAAACTATGTTGAATAAGAATGCTGAGAGTGGGCAACCTTGTCTTGTTCCTGATCTTAGTGGAAATGCTTTCAGTTTTTCACCATTGAGGACGATGTTGGCTGTGGGTTTGTCATATATGGCCTTTATTATGTTGAGGAAAGTTCCCTCTATGCCTACTTTCTGCAGGGTTTTTATCATAAATGGGTGTTGAATTTTGTCAAAAGCTTTCTCTGCATCTATTGAGATGATCATATGGTTTTTCTCCTTCAATTTGTTAATATGGTGTATCACGTTGATTGATTTGCGTATATTGAAGAATCCTTGCATTCCTGGAATAAACCCCACTTGATCATGGTGTATGATCCATTTAATGTGCTGTTGGATTCTGTTTGCTAGTATTTTGTTGAGGATTTTTGCATCTATGTTCATCAGTGATATTGGCCTGTAGTTTTCTTTCTTTGTGACATCCTTGTCTGGTTTTGGTATCAGGGTGATGGTGGCCTCGTAGAATGAGTTGGGGAGTGTTCCTCCCTCTGCTATATTTTGGAAGAGTTTGAGAAGGATAGGTGATAGCTCTTCTCTAAATGTTTGATAGAATTCGCCTGTGAAGCCATCTGGTCCTGGGCTTTTGCTTGTTGGAAGATTTTTAATCACGGATTCAATTTCAGTGCTTGTGATTGCTCTGTTCATATTTTCTATTTCTTCCTGATTCAGTCTTGGCAGGTTGTGCCTTTCTAAGAATTTGTCCATTTCTTCCAGGTTGTCCATTTTATTGGCATAGAGTTGCTTGTAGTAATCTCTCATGATCTTTTGTATTTCTGCAGTGTCAGTTGTTACTTCTCCTTTTTCATTTCTAATTCTATGATTTCAGTCTTCTCCCTTTTTTTCTTGATGAGTCTGGCTAATGGTTTATCAATTTTGTTTATCCTTTCAAAGAACCAGCTTTTAGTTTTATTGATCTTTGCTATCATTTCCTTCATTTCTTTTTCATTTATTTCTGATCTGATTTTTATGATTTCTTTCCTTCTGCTAACTTTGGGGTTTTTTTGTTCTTCTTTCTCTAATTGCTTTAGGTGCAAGGTTAGGTTGTTTATTCGAGATGTTTCCTGTTTCTTAAGGTAGGATTGTATTGCTATAAACTTCCCTCTTAGAACTGCTTTTGCTGCATCCCATAGATTTTGAGTCGTCGTGTCTCCATTGTCATTTGTTTCTAGGTATTTTTTGATTTCCTCTTTGATTTCTTCAGTGATCACTTCGTTATTAAGTAGTGTATTGTTTAGCCTCCATGTGTTTGTATTTTTTACAGATCTTTTCCTGTAATTGATATCTAGTCTCATAGCATTGTGGTCAGAAAAGATACTTGATACAATTTCAATTTTCTTAAATTTACCAAGGCTTGATTTGTGACCCAAGATATGATCTATCCTGGAGAATGTTCCATGAGCACTTGAGAAAAATGTGTATTCTGTTGTTTTTGGATGGAATGTCCTAGAAATATCAGTTAAGTCCATCTTGTTTAATGTATCATTTAAAGCTTGTGTTTCCTTATTTATTTTCATTTTGGATGATCTGTCCATTGGTGAAAGTGGGGTGTTAAAGTCCCCTACTATGACTGTGTTACTGTCAATTTCCCCTTTTATGGCTGTTAGTATTTGCCTTATGTATTGAGGTGCTCCTATGTTGGGTGCATAAATATTTACAATTGTTATAACTCCTTCTTGGATCGATCCCTTGATCATTATGTAGTGTCCTTCTTTGTCTCTTGTAATAGTCTTTATTTTAAAGTCCATTTTGTCTGATATGAGAATTGCTACTCTAGCTTTCTTTTGGTTTCCATTTGCATGAAATACCTTTTTCCATCCCCTTACTTTCAGTCTGTATGTGTCTCTAGGTCTGAAGTGGGTCTCTTGTAGACAGCAAATATATGCGTCTTGTTTTTGTATCCATTCAGCCAATCTGTGTCTTTTGGTGGGAGCATTTAGTCCATTTACATTTAAGGTAATTATCGATATGTATGTTCCCATTCCCATTTTCTTAATTGTTTTGGGTTCGTTATTGTAGGTCTTTTCCTTCTTTTTTGTTTCTTGCCTAGAGAAGTTCCTTTAGCAGTTGTTGTAGAGCTGGTTTGGTGGTGCTGAACTCTCTCAGTTTTTGCTTGTCTGTAAAGGTTTTAATTTCTCCATCAAATCTGAATGAGATCCTTGCTGGGTAGAGTAATCTTGGTTGCAGGTTTTTCTTCTTCAACACTTTCAATATGTCCTGCCACTCCCTTCTGGCTTGCAGAGTTTCTGCTGAAAGATCAGCTATTAACCTGCAGGCTGTGTTCACGCCGCCAACCCCAGTCCTCTCCCGGCGCTCTGACTGAAGCCGGAGCCTCAGCTCCCAGCCCTGCCCGCCCCGGCGGGTGAGCAGACAAGCCTCTCGGCTGGTGAGTGCCGGTCGGCCCTGATTCTTAACCACTGCACCACCAGGGAAGCCCTGTGTTGCTTTTTAAATGTCCCTTAAACATCTGAATTACAGTTATTTCTTCTCTGATTTTTGTAAAGGCTCCTACATATTAAGACCTTTATTTTTAACTTGTCCTATAAAACAATTTAAAAACAACAACAAAGTACATGTTTTTACAAACACATGTAAAGTAATGCAAACTAAACAATTTTCTCGAGGTAACGTAAACCATGAAATGTCTCTTTTATTTACTCCTGTTTATTTTTATTAATGTAATATCTACTGATTTTGGAGTTATTTCTATAAAGTAATAAATGGAAAGCTAATTCCCTCAATTTAAACACAAAATTTTTTTAAGCAAATGATTGCCTGACATTATTATTAGAAATTAAAGCCCGACATATAGGAATATATATAAAATTCTTAAAGTGATTATATGAACATATGTCTTCCTTGAACGTAGTTAATAATGTAGTACTTAGAATCATCTCAAAGTGTTGTATAGTTGTTCAGGATTTTTAAGGTAGTTTCTTCCAGAGGTTTGCAGGAACTTTTTTTTTAAATGTAAGACTAATACTGAGGGAGATCACTAAGATAATTCTTTGTTTTTGATTATGTAATGTCTGACTGTCTGATAGAAAACTTAGAGGCATTTGTTTATGATTCATCATGTCACTGTGTAAATTCATAACCTGATATAAAAAAATTGTTCTCTGTGAAAATTCAAGTACATTTTCTTTGGAGGGAGTCACATTAGAATACAGGAGCAACTTAAGAGATGGTAATAGGGTTGAACAGTCATTAATTAGAGGAAGAGGAAAAACCCTTACCTTTGCTAGACAGTCTCCAACTTTTTAGTTGTTAAATAGCTAAACTTGTTCCATGGCCATTTGTAATATAAAAGTAGTAAGTTGGGCTTCCCTAGTGGCGCAGTGGTTGAGAGTCTGCCTGCCGATGCAGGGGACACGGGTTCGTGCCCCGGTCCGGGAAGATCCCACATACCGTGGAGTGGCTGGGCTCGTGAGCCATGGCCGCTGAGCCTGCGCGTCCGGAGCCTGTGCTCCACAACGGGAGCTTTCTCACAACAGTGAGAGGCCCGCGTACCGCAAAAAAAAAAGCAGTAAGTTATTTGTTGTGATTCTTTTCTCCCCTTGCTTTGCCAAAAGACTATTGCAACTGACTTTCCCCCACTAGTTTAATATGTCTATTTAAATGTATCTTTAGAACAACCAATAGTTACATCAGAGAAAACTCCATCAAATTAAGAATTCGGGCCTATATAAATCTCCCATAACATGTTTACAGTCCACCATTTTTCTAAAAGGATTTGAGATAACTTACAATAAAAGACACGACTTACAGGTATTAAAATAGAACAGAAGTCCACTTCAGGACCAAGGAGAGAAGGGGCATGTAAATATACCTATACAGAGCCGCTGAGGCAGATCTGTGTGTTTCTGTCATGGCTCCACGGGAAACAGTAAGCAAATCGTTTCTCATTTTAAGGAGGAAGTGTACCTGTTCTTCAGAGAAAACAGAGTTTTCTCCTACTAAATTATGATAGGAATATCTCCTGTAAGGGTCTGTGAGTAATATACTGGCATTGTCTTACACAGCAATTATACAATAAATGCCTAAGTGATTTTTGGTAAAAGCCAAAGGCAAGCATTAAAGCATGGTTTGGGAAAGGTGATTTAGCAGCAGGATGAACCAGTGTGCTCCCAGTGTGCAGCCTTCTGGTGGCCTAATTTGATTAAAGGGTACATCATAGATTATCCAAAGTTATAAGGATGTATTGTATTCCTTACCAGGTCTTCTCTAAGTTTTCATCCTCTTAGCAGGTTTGATAGGAGCTGTGTAGCACACGTCTCAATACCGAGTTCAAATTTTTTGAATAGTCCAGTCTTTGGATATTCAGTACACCATTATGTATTCCTTGACAAGGAACTGCAGTGATAGGTTCTATTCTGCTGATTTACTTAACGGAAAGCAAGCAGCAAGTCAGGCTGACACTTTTGATCAAAGCTGAAGCATCTCACCACTCTGCTCACCAGTTGGAAGTCAGACCAGCCTCAGAGTACCTGAATAAAGTACCTGAGATGTTAGTTTCTCTACTCTGGAGGACCACCTGTTATCACCCAGTAACCACCGTTCCCTGTCAGAACCCTGTAACTCGTCTCTCTTGATTGGAACTCAGATATACCTTAACCCACATGACATCACTTTCTAGTGGTAATGATTTAAAATTAAACCATTGAGTGTTACTGGATGATCAGTGTGTGTGGGAAGCTGTATCAGGCATCATCATGAGGGGTCCAGAGCAGAAGGCCAAGCTGGTAAAAGGAAGCAAGCTGTCAGCTGGAGGAGTGTTCCAGTACTGTAGTGGTGGACACTGTGACAGGAACAGTGCGTCTTCTCAGCCAGTAGGACTTGGCTGGTGATTGTTGGGCAGGGGGGCAGAAGTGTGATGAGGGTCTGTACAAATTTCAGATTCTGGCTTCAGAAATGGGAGGCACTGCCCAAGACAGGAAAAACTGGTCTGGGGAGAAAAAGAGTAAGATCTCAGTTCTGAACACGTTTCACATGAGGTGTTAAAGTCCGTGTGGGTAGATGTGTTCAGAGGGCAGTGGTGGGGCGGGTGCATGGATGGGGCCCCTGAGGAGGTCTGGTGACCCTCGGCACGTGGCGGTGGCTGCAGCACAGAAGAAGATGACGCAGGATAAGAAGGCGGAGGGAAAAGGGAAAAGGGATAAGGAAAGCACTTTGGGGCCCACCAACACTGGAGGGATTGTCAGAGGATGACAAACCTTAAACCTACAAAGAAAATTAGAAGGAAAAGTCTGAGAAGCTGGAGGAGAACCAGCAAGGTGTCAGGGAGCCAGGGGAGGAGGGACTCGCAGCCAGGGCACGGGGGGCCGTTAGATGTAGCGTCTGCACACGCCGCCCACCTCGGCCAGGGTGGGGCAATGTGGTGCCGCTGGGGGTGAGGGCCCAAAAAGGTGGCTGCATGGGCTCAGGAACTCGAGGTAGTGAGTGCAGATTCTAGTCACCCTTGAGTTTAGTTTTAGAGCAAATAAATGAGGTGCAGCAGCAGTTAGGAGGAGTTCCGCGGACAGACTTAACTGTACTTACATACTATGGTGAAGGAATCAGCAGATGAGGAGAGACTGACAATTTAGAAGAATAACGGACTCATCATTCACTCATTAAATATTCAGAGCCACCTGGGTCCTAGTTACTGATGTACAAAGTTCAGATTCTGGAAGAGATTCCAGTGACAGAATTGAGAAGAGAAAAAGCACTTCTTCAGATGCTGAAAGAACAGGTGATGTGGCTCAGGTGCAGATGCCAAGGAAGCGTGAGTCTCATAGTCTTGAGACACACGCTCAGTATCACAGAATATTGAGTAGAGTTCCCTGTGCTATACGGTAGGTCCTTGTTGGTTATCCATTTTAATGTCAATCCCAAACTCCCAATTTATCCCTCCCCCCACCATTCCCAACAGTAACCATAAGTTTTCTAAGTCTGTGAATCTGTTTCTGTTTTGTAAATAAGTTCATTTGTATCATTTTTTCTTAGATTCTGCATATAAGCAATATCATATGATATTTGTCTTTTCTCTGACTTACTTCCCTTAGTATGATAATTTCCAGGTCCATCCATGTTGCTGCAGATAGTATCATTTCATTCTTTTTTATGGGTGAGTAATATTACATTGTATATATATGTACCACATCTTCTTTATCCATTGATTTGTCAGTGAACATTTAGGTTGCTTCCACGTCCTGGCTATTGCAAATAATGCTGCAGTGAACATTAGGGTGCATGGATCTTTTTGAATTATGGTTTTCTCCAGATATATGCCCAGGAGTGGGATTTCTGGATCATATGGGAGCTCTATTTTTTGTTTTTTAAAGAACCTCCATAATGTTCTCCATGGTGGCTGCACCAGTTTATATTCCCAGAAACAGTGTAGGAGGGTTCCCTTCTCTCCACACCCTCTCCCACATTTATTGTTTATAGGATTTTTGATGATGACCATTCTGACTAGTGTGAGGTGATATCTCATTTGATTTGCATTTCTCTAATGTTAGTGATGTTGAGCATCCTTTCATGTGCCTCTTGGCCATCTGTGTGTCTTCTTTGGAGATATCTTATGCCCATGTTTTGATAGGGTTGTTCTTTTTGTTTTTTTGCTTTTGACAATGAGCTGCATGAGCTGTTTGTAAATTTTGGAGATTAATCCTTTGTCAGTCGCATTGTTTACAAATATTTTCTCCCATTCTGGGTTTTTTTTTTTTCGTTTTGTTTATGGTTTCCTTTGCTGTGCAAAAGCTTTTGAGTTTAATTAGATCCCATTTGTTTATTTTTGTTTTTATTTCCATTACTCTGGGAGAAGCATCAAAAAAGATATTGCAGCAATTTATGTCAGAGAGTGCTCTATGTTATGCTCTAAGAGTTTTATAGTATTTCGTTTTACATTTAGGTCTTTGATCCATTTTGAGTGTATTTTTCTATGTGGCGTTAGACAATGTTCTAATTTCATTCTTTTACATGTAGCTGTCCAGTTTTCCCAGCACCACTTATTGAAGAGACTATCTTTTCTCCATTGTATATTCTTGCCTCCTTTGTCACAGATTAGGTGACCATAGGTGCATGAGTTTATCTTGAGACTTGACTTTCTGTCCTGTTCCATTGATCTATATTTTGTTTTTGTGCCAGTACCATACTGTTTTGATGACTGTAGCTTTGTAGTATAATCTGAAGTCAGGGAGCCTGATTCCTCCAGCTCCTTTTTCTTTCTCAGGATTGTTTTGGCTATTTGGGGTCTTTTGTGTCTCCATACAAATTTTAAAAATTTTTGTTCTAGTTCTGTGAAAAATGCCATTGGTAATTTGATAGGGATTGGATTGAATCTGTAGATTACCTTGTGTAGCATAGTCATTTTCACAATATTGATTCTTCCAGTCCAAGAACATGATATATCTTTCCATCTGTTTGTGTCATCTTCTATTTCTTTCATCAGCATCTTATAGTTTTCAGAGTACAGGTCTTTTGCCTCCTTAGGTAGGTTTATTCCTAGGTATTTTATTGTTTTTGATGTGCTGGTAAATGGGACTGTTTCCTGGGTTTCTTTTTTGGATCTTTTGTTGTTAGTGTATAGAAATGCAAGAGATTTCTGTGTATTAATTTTGTATTCTGCCACTTTGCTGAATTCATTGATGAGCTCTAGTAGTTTTCTGTTAGCATCTTTAGGATTTTCTATGTAGACTATCATGTCATCTGCAGACAGTGCCAGTTTTACCCCTTCTTTTCCAGTTTGGATTCCTTTTATTTCTTTTTCTGCTCTGATTGCTGTGGTTAAGACTTCCCAAACTATGTTAAATAAAAGAGGTGAGCAAGAGTGGACATCCTTGTCTTGTTCCTGATCTTAGGGGAAATGCTCTCAGCTTCTCTCCATTGAGTATGATATTAGCTGTGGTTTTGCCAAATACGACCTTCATTATGTTGAGGGATGTTCCCTTTATGTCCATTTTCTGGACAGTTTTTATCATAAATGGATGTTGATTTTTACCAAAAGCTTTTCCTGCCTCTATTGAGAGGATCATAGGGTTTTCCTTCTTCAGTTGGTTGATCATGGATTCACATGGATTGATTCACATGGATTGATATGCAGACCTTGAAAGTTCCTTGCATCCCTGGGATACCCCCACTGATCATGGTGTATGATCCTTTTAATGTATTGTTGGAATTGGTTTGCTAGTATTTTGTTGAGGATTTTTGCATCTGTGGTCATCAGTGATACTGGCCTGGAATTTTCTTATTGTGTGATATCTTTGTCTGACTTTGGTATCAGGATGATGATGGCCTCATAGAGTTCGGAAGTATTTCTTCCTCTGCAGATTTTTTGAATAGTGTCAGAAGGATAGGTAGTAACTCTTCTCTAAGTGTTAGATAGAATTCGGTTGTTCAGTTGTGAAGCCATCTGGTCCTGGACTTTTGCTTATTGGGAGTTTTTAAATCACAGTTTCAATTTCAGTACTTGTGATTGGTCTGTTTATATTTTCAATTTCTTCCTGGTTCAGTCTTGGGAGATTATTCCTTGCTAAGAATTTGTCCATTTCTTCTAGGTTGTACATTTTATTGGCATAAAGTTGCTTTTAGTTGTCTTAGAGTCCTTTTTATTTCTGTGGTGTCTGTTGTAACTTCCTTTTCATTTCTAATTTTATTGATTTGAGCCCTCTCCCTTTTTTTCTTGATGAATCTGGCTAAAGGTTTATCAATTTTGTTTATCTTTTCAAAGAACCAGCTTTTTAGTTTCATTGATCTTCGCTATTGTTTTGTTTCTATTTCATTTATTTCTGCTCTGATTTTTATGATTTCTGTCCTACTAACTTTGGGTCTTGTTTGTTCTTTCTCTAGTTGCTTTAGGTGTAAGTTTAGGTGGTTTATTTGAGATTTTTCTTGTTTCCTGAGGTAAGCTTGTATTGCTATAAACTTCCCTCTTAGAACTGCTTTTACCTCATGCTTTCATTTTCATTTGTCATGCTTTCGTTTTCATTTGTCTCTAGGTATTTTTGGATTTCCTCTTTGATTTCTTCAGTGGTTGTTTAGTAGCATAATGTTTAGCCTCCACGTGTTTATGTTTTTTACAGTTTTTTTCTTGTATTTGATTTCTAATCTCATAGCATTGTGTTCTGAAAAGATGTGTGATATGATTTGTTTTCTTAAATTTACTGAGGCTCATTTTGTGGCCCAGTATGTGATCTATCCTGGAGAATGTTCCATGCACACTTGAAAAGAATGTGTATTCTGCTGCTTTTGGATGGAATGCTCTATAAATATCAAGTAACTACATCTGGTCTAATGTGTCATTTAAGGCCCGTGTTTCCTTAGTAATTTTCTGTCTGGAAGATGTGTCCATTGATGAAGATGGAGTATTAAATTCCCCCACTATTATTGTGTTACTATTTCTCCTTTTATGGGTGTTAGTATTTGCCTTATATATTGAGGTGCTCCGATGTTGGGTGCATATATATTTACAATTGTTCTGTCTTCTTCTTGGATTGATCCCCTGATCACTATGTAGTGTCCTTCTTTCTCTTGTAACAGTCTTTATTTTAAAGTTTGTTTTGTCTGATATGAGTACTGCTACTCCAGCTTTCTTTTGATTTCCATTTGCATAGAATACCTTTCTCCATCCCCTCACTTTTCAGTCTGTATGTGTCCCTAGGTCTGACGTGGGTCTCTTGTAGACAGCATATAGAAGGGTCTTGTTTTTGTATCCATTCAGCCAGTCTGTGTCTTTTGGTTGGAGTGTTTAATCTGTTTATTTTCAGGGTAATTATTGACATGTATGTCCTTATTGCCATTTTGTTAATTGTTTTGGGTTTGGTTTTGTAGGTCTTTTTTCTTCCCTTCCTCTTTTGTTCTCTTCTTTTGTAATTTGATGACTAACTTTAGTGTTGTGTTTGGATTCCTTTTTGTTTTTGTGTGTGTATCTATTATAGATTTTTGTTTTGTGGTTACTATGAAGTTTTGATATAGCAGTCTTTATAGAAACAGATTATTTTAAGTTGCTTGTCTTTTAATTTCAAATGCATTTCCAGTATCCTGCATGTGTACCTCCTCATAATTGCTGGTTTTGATGTATTTCTTTGTGGATGATTTCCTACCTTTACTGTATGTTTGCCTTTACTGGTGAGCTTTTCCATTCATAATATTCTTGTTTCTAGTTGTGACCTTTTCTTTTCCGCCTAGAGAAGTTCCTTTAGCATTTGTTGCAAAGCTGGTCTGGTGGTATTGGATTCTCTTAGCTTTTGCTTGTCTAAAAGCTTTTGACTTCTTTGTCAAATCTGAATGAGAGCCTTGCTGGGTAGTAGAGTATTCTTCTTTGTAGGTTCTTCCCTTTCATCAATTTAAATATACCATTGCCACTCCCTTCTGGCCTGCAGAGTTTCTGTTGAAAAATCAGCTGATAACCTTATGGGAGTTCTCTTGTATGTTATTTTTTGCTTTTCCCTTCTTACTTTTAATATTTTTTTCTTTGTCTTTAATTTTTGTCAATTTGATTACTGCGTGTCCTGGCATGTTCCTCCTTGGGTTCATCCTGCCTGGGACTCTGCACTTCCTGGACTTGGGTGACTGTTTCCTTTACCATGTTAGGGAAGTTTTCAGCTAGAAGCTCTTCAGATATTTTCTCAGGTCCTTTCTCTCTCTCTCTTCTCCTTCTGAGACCCCTATAATGCGAATTTTGGTGCATTTAATGTTGTGCCAGAGGTCTCTTAGAGTGTCTTCATTTCTTTTCCTTCTTTTTTCCTTATTCTGTTCTGCAGCAGTGATTTCCACCATTCTGTTTTTCAGGTTACTTATCTGTTCTTCTCCCTCAGTTACTCTGCTGTTGTTTCCTTCTAGCATATTTTTCATTTCAGTTATTGTTCATCTCTGTTTGTTTTTCTTTAGTTCTTCTAGGTCTTTGTTAAACATATCTTGTATCTTCTCAATCTGTGCCTCCATTCTTTTCCAAGATCTCGAATCATCTTTACTCTCATTGCTCTGAATTCTTTTTTGGGTTGATTTCCTATCTCCACTGAGTTTGTCTTCCGGGGTTCTATCTTGTTCCTTTTTCTGGGATATAGTCTACTGCCTTCTCATTTTGTCTTACTTTCTGTGATTGCAGTTTCCATTCTGCAGGCTGCAGCGTTATAGTTCTTCTTGTTTCTGCCGTCTGCCCCCCTAGTGGATGAGGCTATCTAAGAGGATTGTGCAGGCTTCCTGTGGGAGAGACTGTTTCCTGCCTGCTGGTGGGTGGAGCCTGGTCTTTACCCTCTGGTGGGCAGGGCCATGTCAAGGGGTGTGTTTAGCAGGCAGCTGTGGCCTCCGGAAGACTTTTCTGCTGATGGGTGGCGCTGTGGTCCCTCCCTGTTGGTCGTTTGGCCTGAAGCATCCCAGCACTGGAGCCTGTAGGCTATTGGGTGGAGCCAGGTCTTGGTGAGAAAATGGTGGCCTTCAGGAGTGCTCATGCCAATGAGTACTTGGCAGAACTGCCGCTGTCAGTGTCTTTTTCCCCACAGTGAGCCAAAGCCACCCCCCACCTTCACAGGAGACCCTCCAATACCGGCAGGTGGGTCTGGCCCAGACTCATATGAGGTCACTGCTTTTTCCCCGGGTTCTGGTGCTCACGAGACCTTCTGTGTGCCTTCCAAGTGTGGAGTTTGTTTCCCCAGTCCTGTGGAATTCCTGCAACCAAACCCCACTAGCCTTCAAAGCCAGATGCTCTGGGGGTTCCTCCTCCCGTTGCCAGACACCCAGGCTGGGGAGCCTGATGTGGGGCTCAGAACTTTCACTCCTCTGGGAAAACCTCTGTGATATAATTATTTCCAGTTTGTGTCTTGCCCACCTAGCGGGTATGGGATTTGATTTTATTGCGATTGCGCCCCTCCTTCTGCCTTGTTGTAGCGTCTTCCTTGTGTTTGGATGTAGGATATCTTTTTTGGTAGGTTCCAGAACTTTATCGTCAATGGTTGTTCAGCAGTTGTGATTTTGGTGTTTTCATAAGACGAGGTGAGCTTACATCCTTCTACTGTGCCATCTCGTCTCCACCCCCCAGAAAAGTCTTTATGAGAAAATAAACCACGTATCTGAAGGAGATTGAGCCACATAAATGGGGAGGAAAAAGCACATGGTGGGTTGTTCCGGCTCCATCTGCTGAGGGGTTTCTGCTTCGCCTGGTGTCCCTGTGAAGCCTGTCCTTACGATGCTCATCCACCTCTCCATTTCCCTCACTCTTGGTCCCTTCCCTTTCGATTACTTCTGGCTCTCGTCTTCCACCCGGGGAGCCAGAGATCCTGTCTCCTTCAGCTGCAGTCCTCATGGCGGGAGCATGTGAGGGCCAAGCATTTGCCACAGTAGGTTGGAAAGTTCACCCTATTCTGAATTACTGTGCAGGAAAAGTGAGGTTTCTTGACTAGCCTGAAGGGTGCAGCAGTTTCATTCAGTCAAAAAATGGCTATTGCATCTGCTTGTATCTTGGTTAAATAGAATTAATTTTGGTACCACAGGTGTCCTTTCTGCTTCTTTTATCATTTTCATCTCTAAACAAAATTTCTGACAATGAGGTGACGTGTTAGAAAACATTGTCTTTTTAAATATAAGTATCGTTATAGTTTTCCTGCTGTTTTCTATATTGTGTATAACTGGGTGTATTTGTTATTATTTTAATGGGTAAAATGCCAGCCTCTTTCTGATTTAAATCTCTTAGATCACCATAGTAAGATGCCTTGTGTACAGCCATACCCCTTAGAATGTTGAATACTATCCTCTGCACCACTGCAAAGAATAGAAATTGAAATCCTCAGACCCTCTCAGTGGGACTACCATTAACTGTCAGCGTTGTTGAACTTCTAGATGTGAAGTCGTATCATTAAACTTCATTCTGGTAGAATCATACAACCTAGGGGCTAGAGCTAGAAGAATCCTTATAGGTTATCTACTCCAGCCTCCTTTTTGAATAGATGAAGAAATAAACCTTGGGAGACAGTGCCTTACTTCAGGGCACAGGGCTGCAAGTGCCTTGAGCGAGCCCGGCTGCCACAGCCCCGTCCATCTCCTCCCCTCCTCTCCCCTCCCCTGGGGGCCTCCTTCCACACACCTTCTTTCCAGCTGACTTTTCTCACTTCCTCGTGGCACTGTTAACAGACTCAGCCCACAGATTTTATCACCAGCTTCTGTTTCCTCCAGATGAAAAAAAAGTCTTCGTGGTGGATGTTGAGGACTGTGAAGAAATTACAGTGATTTGATAATTTATGTGCTGTTATACTGGCGAGAAAGAGTTAATGCAAGTGTTCAGAATATCTGAATAATTTCAAAGACATACTTAAATACTAAAGAATCTGGTTCTTCCTCTTGATTTGGCTTGTCATCTGGGAAAGACCAGATTACAAAGACGCGTGTTTTCATAAACTATGGCAATAGAATTAAGAATAATTCTATATCCTTCACTCATTGGCTGTAGGATCAGATGGAAGGATATTTTCTTAATTTGTCAAAATGTGTTTTCTGTGATGTATTGGGTTCTCCAAAAAGTGCCTTCAGTTTTTAAGTAAAAGTAAAAGACACAGTTTTCATTTTCACCAACAACTTTATTGAACAACGTATTCACCCTTTTGTTCCACTACCTTCTGCCATTTTTCAGGCAACTTCATAATTCCATCTTCCCAAAACTTTTTATCTTTTTGAGTAAAGAACTGTTCCAGGTGCCTTTTACAGTCTTCTGGGGAATTGAAATTTTTTTCCATTAAGAGAATTTTGTAAAGACAGAAATAAATGGAAATCCGAAGGTGCAACGTCTGGTGAATATGGTGGATGAATCAGAACTTCCCAGCCAAGCTGTAACGGTTTTCGCCTGGTCATCAAAGAAACATGCGGTCTTGCGTCATCCTGATGGAAGATTATGTGTTTTCTCTTGACTAATTCCAGACACTTTCTGTCGAGTGCTGCTTTCAGCTGGTCTAACTGGAAGCAGTACTTGTTGGAATTAATCATTTGATTTTCCAGAAGGAGCTCATAATAGAGGACTCCCTTCCAATCCCACCATATACACAACATCACCTTCTTTGGATAAACACTGGCCTCTGGTGTGGTTGGTGGTGCTTCATTTCACTTGCCCCATGATCTCTTCTATTCCACATTGTTGTATAGTATCCACTTTTCATTGCCCGTCACAATTTGTTTTAAAAATGGTATGTTTTCATTACGTTTAAGTAGAGAATTGCATGTGGAAATACTGTCAAGAAGGTTTTTTTCACTTAACCTATGTGGAACCCAAACATCAAAGCAATTCACATAGCCAAGCTGGTGCAAATGATTTTCAGTGCTTGATTTGGATATTTTGAGTATGTCAGCTATCCTCCCTCATGGTATAACGTTGATTGTTCTCAATTAGTGTCTTGATTTGATCGCTATCAACTTCAACTGGCCTACCCGACCATGGAGCATCGTCCAGCAAGAAATCTCCAGCACCAGACCTCGCAGACCACTTTTGACACGTTCAGTCAGTCACAGATATGCTGAAAATGCTGCTTTTTTCCTTCCATCTTCAATATTAAAATGGCTACACAAAAATTTACCAACTTTGATAAGTCTTTTTTTAAATGCACGCTAATATGACAGGTGTCACATACAATCTAACAAAATTGTTTTGAATAAAGTTAAAGACAACTAAGTGCTACTAGAGCCATCTGACGCAAAAAACCAAATGAACCTTTTGGCCAACCCAATAAGTAAACCTCAGTCCTCTCATCTATAAAATGAGGATATAAATACTACTTCATACAGTTGAGAATTAGAATACTATTTGTTACTTAGTTTGCCTTTATTATTCTTAGTTTGGAGGAGTGCTTTTACTTTAAAACTAATAAAAACTTTATATATATATGCAAATATATAAATTGGTTTATGATAAATGTATGTGATAGCCATTTATCCTAATTTCCTTGTATAAATTTAGATATGTAGTAAGCTATTAAAATTTAAACTTACAATCAAGGCTATTGTAGTAAACTTTAGCTCAAATAAATGTGTAGAGATCTTCAGTTAATTTGGAGACTTAGAGTTTAAAACTTACTGTCTTTCATGACTTCTGTCTTCTGATTAAACTTCTTTGAAAGATCATAAGATCATTGTAAAGCCTCTGATTATGGAGAATGCTCCATGTTTGACATTAACACTCACCAATGAATATGCTTCTTAGATCCTTCCACTAATTGTAAAGTCATTGACAGCGGTCACATATATTTCCAGCCAAATAAACATTTAGCAGAACACTTACCCTGTAAGTCTATAGCTGTTCAAAGTGTGTTCCTTGTTACTGTCTGACCAGAATGGTTTCCTGAAGCAGGTTGTCTTTTCTGTCTTTGCAGCTGCGGCAGTTGGTGAACATGTGCATCAACCCAGACCCAGAAAAGCGACCAGACATCACGTATGTGTACGACGTGGCCAAGAGGATGCATGCCTGCATGGCCAGCAGCTGAGCGCATGGACGGCGTGGAGGATGTAAGCAACCCAAGTTCAAGTATTTCTGTGCAAATCATACCTCCCTGTTCTTGGGTGTTAAGACTAATATTTCAGAGCTAGTGTGCTTTGAATCCTTAACCAGTTTTCATCTAAGCTTCATTTTGTACCAATTTAAGTCACCTTCTTGCAAAACCCCAGTGACTTTGGAATAATCAGATTGCGTGGTAGGAGAGCAAATGGAACATGATGGTTTTTAATGGCTAAAGATTTTTAGAATTATTTTGAGTTTTGTGCTGATAAGTCATGTTCAGATAGACTCTCAGTGCCAAATGTTGGCGGCTCGGCTTGGCCCCATTGGGACAGACGTGCAGCCTGAGGAAGGGATCTGAACATGTGCCTTGTGTGCTGCTCTCCAGTCATTTATGGACATTTGAGATGAACCCAATTGTGAACTTTTGTGCTTATTTTATTTTTAAAAGTTTGAAGCATGTGTTTTAGTTCTTAGCATTGTAGCTTTCAAATAGGATTCTTAAAAGATAAATGTAGACATATGAACTATTTGAGAAGCCTTTAAAACTCTTATAGATTTAAAATAGCTTATACATTCAAAATGCAACTATTAAATGTGAAAAGATTTGGGGATAAAATGTGAGTCAGACACTGAAGAGTTTTCTGCTTTATTTTGTTTTATTTTAATATCTTTGAAATTCTCCTTGCATTAAAATGGTATAAATGAATCCATTTAAAAAGTGGTTAAGGATTTGTTTGGCTGGCGTGGCAGTAATTTTCCAAGTTGCACATTGCCCAAGGCTTTTCTATGTGTTTTTACTGTTCTTTGTACATTTGAAAAATATTCTTCGAATAATCCTGCAGTACTATTTTCAATTTCTTTATAAATTTAAATGCTCTACTCATGATTGTACACTATAGTGTAAGCATATGTTTTTATTCATAGATTTTATTGAAGTTCTGATTGATCCCCTTCAGAAATTTTTTTATTCAAGTTACTTTCCTATTTATATTGTACATGCATTTTATCCACTAATGTTTCAGATTTTCTGACAACATAATAACCTTAAAATAAATATTTGATATACCAACACTTTTCCTGGATTGAAAACATTTTTTTTTTCAATTTTGAAAATTTGGGCCACTGTGTATGCACGGTGCCGTGTCTTGTTAGGAAGAGGGATGTGCATTGTACTGTAGCTGTGAATGTTGATACTGTTTCAATTTATCCGACAAGGTTGTAACTTTAGAATATGTTTAAAGAAATGAAAACTGGCCACTACCACAAACAGAATTTTTATGAGCTAAACGTTTCTATTGAGAAGCTTTTAGGCAAATTACTGTATTCATGCATAAAGATAACAGAGGTGGTAACACTTTGTTTAGTTTAAGGAAATGGGCAGAGTTTAGTAAATGCTGTCATGGAGATGTTTTCCCTGAATGCCTTCATGTTAGTGGTGACCAGCTCCTCCCAGAGTTGTGAAGCCAAAAGCCTGCGTGGCAGTCACTGCCTAAGGACGCCCATGCCACCATGTAACCTTGGGACAATAATCCTGCCAACAGGAAACCCTCATGCTCAGAGAACACCTACCTTTAGCCCATATGACTGCTAGTTTTATTTTTTCCACAGAAGTATTTTTTCTTACAATCAATCATTTGAATACGTCCAAGTCATTTGTAAACTTTAAAAATGTACAAAGGACAAAAGTGTAAACTTTTTTTTCTAAATTTAGTCAGCTACAGTATCTTAATCATTTCTGAATGGAGGGTAATTTTATCCCGGGACAGACACAGGAGAGGTGGTCATTCTGTATGTGAGGGCCGGGCATGCTGTTTCTCCCAGATTCTGGTGACTTTGACCACATTGGACGCCCGCACCCTCCTCTCCAGAGTGACGAAGGGAATTGTTTCTGTTGACCGTTAGTGTCATGTTCATTTTAATGTAATATGATTCATGGAGGTGAAACGTTCTCTAGTTGGAACAGATACACTCCTTTTTCTTGCGATCTTTAAAGATACATGGATCTAAAAATCATCAGCTTAACGCCTCACAGGACTTTTAAGCAGAGATTTAAACTTTTAAGTGAATCTATCTGCTGGAAGGAGATAGTTGGGAAGAACTTATTGATCAGGGAAGTCCATTATTGTTTTCTACATATGGAAACTTTTTGTTTTGGACATTGTATCCTTATCTAAGTGTTCATATTTTTCTTGCAGAAACCACTGCACATAACAAATTTTAATTTTGAACGGGATCATTTCAAAGAATTATGAAGATGATTAATTTTTATAATCACCTATAAAATGTTCTCTTTGTATTTGTTTATAAGTAAATTTTGTATTGATTAAGTAAAACATTTGAGTTGATATGAGGAACAGTAAAATGAAAGGTACATCTGATTCTAACCCTTATTTTAGACTTTGGTACCAGTTCCCCAGGACACAACATGGGGTGACTTTGTTTCATGTGCTGAGGTTTAGGAATGGTGGATGAAGCGTATCCCTGTATAAATAAAGCGTTCAGCAATGTGCAATGATTGTGAATTTAGTAAGACAGGACAGCCACTTCATGACCGCTTACCATTCTACATAGTGTCTATTACACAACACCATTCTTGTATCAATATACACTTCTGGTGTTACTGTTAACATTTGCATATTTATTTTAACCAAAATGTTATTCATATTAAATGTTTTTTCTTTAAAATGAATGTATTATGTTTATAACCCACGAATGCATAATTATCATATGCCTCCTATTTCAGTAGTACTGTAATATGGACTTCTTTTGTGAAGTACTTTTATTTTGTTATGCTACCAATACACATACTAAAAAGACTCTGTTGTTAGCTTTGAAAATTGTATAATATCCTAATATAAATTAAAAATTAAGTACAGTAAAAATTTTTATGTATCTATGATTTTTTTCCTCTAAAGTCTACCATTGTTTATTTCACTTAACACTTTTAATCTACAGAAGCAGTTCTTATTCATTTCCATAACTCTATCATTTTGGAGAAGGCTGAGAATTAAAACAGTTGGGGGTGGTGATAGTGGAGGGCTGACAGACCCTAAGCAGTAGGCTTTTAAATATGCATTAAATGAAGGCACATCTTCACCTGTCCCTGCTCTCTTTGGTACATCATTTAGTGTCTTTGAGTAAGAAAAGTTTCTTAAAATTATAAAAGGTGTCTAAAACTCAGGCAACAGATTCTATTCCTATCACTGTAGTATACCCCTAATAATATTACAGATAGTTGGAATGTTCTTTTCACATAGGAAGTGACAATCGCTACCATGCCTGGAGACTTGGAGGCCGAAAGATCCTAATGGGGTAAAATCTGCCAGGCTGGTAGTAGAGCGAGGGGTATACCTTACACATCAGGATCACATTCCCAGTAGCTTGTGGTGAAGTATAGCTCATTTTATAACCTAGGACAGATAGTAAGGAACCTGCAGCCTCACTGTGTGTGTGCATGTGTGATTGTAAGTAATAGGAAATTTTAGGTTCAAGATACTGTTGGACTATTTGAAATTTTATTTCAAAAGTATGTTTGTTAATTAGAAAAGTCAGTACCAGGCATCTATGTTTACATGGATTATTAGTTGGTGCAGCTATCTTTACCACCAAACTACTGCACTACCGAACTTTAAAATCAAAATGTTGACATACTGACAAAGATTGCTGCCACAAAACCTTACCAGAAAATATCTGTGGAGCTGTTACATTATCTATTTTTAATAACGTGGGTTCCAGATGCAATTAATGAAGAATTAAAACAGGCTCCTCAGATTGTTTTTCAGAGAAATATGGGGATGTTTGTGAAGTTTATTTTAATTGAGGGGTTTCTCTGAGGGAGTTTCTTTCTGGTCTTCTTACACACCCATTTCATTGCTCACTTGGGTCTCTAATTTTAATCCTTAAGAGAGAAAAGTAGAGTAAAAGAGAACCTGAAAGTTAATATTTGTAACCAGGGGTTTTGAGTAAATTATTTTCATTGCGAATATTACAATGCATAGAAAATAATTTTTTTCACTCCCAGAAGCATAATCCTGTTCATACGTTATTTCTCTAATCCTCACTTTCTCAAGTATAAAGTAGCGATGTAAATTCGTAAACACTACAAGAGAATTAAATTGCAATACATTTTATAAAGGGCTAAGTGCAATGCCTGGCACCAAGCGAGTGCTTGCTAAACGGAGCTGTTGTTACACCATATGCATCTTTTCTGACCCCAGTCTTCATCTACTTTTGCCTAATTCTCTCCATTCTAGGCCCACAGGACTGATTTTCCAAGAGCCCCAAGTTCTTTCTCACCTTAGGGCTAGTACAGCTTAAATAGCTCTTCCCCTTTGGCCACAAGAATCCTCCTACTCTTCCATGGCTGACATCAAATGAACTTTCCCAGGAGCCACTCATCCTATACTTTTCCTTTGGTGCTGACCCCACTGCCCCCAAATGATCACTTGTGTGACTCTTGGTTAATTTGTAATCTGCTAGACCCTAAGCTCCAGGAGGACAGATGCTTCCTGTGTTGTTCAGTGTGGTGGTATACGCTTAACACGGTGCTCCCCTCGTGGTAGTCACACAGTTTATTCTTCTTGAATTAATAGTATAGTGCTTACAGTGTCAGAAGTGGAGCTGAGTACTCCAGGGGATTGTGCAAAAACGGCAGCAGTCAGGGAAGGAAGGACAAGTAAGGACGTAAAAGAATCAAAAACATAAGGTAAACCAGAAGAAAAACATGAAGTTATCAGCTGCCAGAAGTTACAAAGAAATTAGGATAATAAGGATTAAGATTGGGACCCTGGACTTAATGCGGAAGTCATGGTGATGTTCAAAGTGGACGATTCACTAGGAGAAGAGTGGAAAACAAGTTGGGGGTAAAAACAGAAAAGATGTGGCATATGGAGAAGAAGTAGATGGTAACCAGGCGTAGTAGTAGCTCAATTTTAAAGATTAAATGATGGTTAAGAGGTTAAGAGAAGTAGCAAGTGAAGAAACTGAAAATATTAGATCAGGAGCGCAGAGGTGATAAAAAAGAACGAGATCACAGAATTGAACCACTAACTCCACCAGTGTTCACTGGGCATCCCCATATACCAGATCCACAATACAGTCTTGAGCAAATGTCTCTGTTTCCATGGATTTAAAATCAAGTCCAAGTATGTCTATGAAAGTATGTAAATGCAAGTTGTGATGAGGAAATTTCCTATGGAGGAAAAGAGACACTGCGGAGGTGACACTTAAGTCCAGACCTAAAGCATGAGAAGGAGTCAGTCCAAGAACAGACAAGGGGAAGATCCTGGAAGGCAGAGGAAGAATGCCTGGGAAGCTTCAGATGGGAAGAAGCTTGGCTGTCCAAGAAGCGAAAGATGAGGGGGGTGAGGCAGGGTGGAGGGATGCATGGTGAGTTTGCATGTGTATATTTTCCCTATATTTGCAACAAGAACTTGGTAATATAAACAGGAAAAGAGTTTATGATAGCTAAGAATTATAAGGTAACTAGAAATAATTGAAAAACGTATAAGACCTATATGAAAGAAATCATAAAATCTTGTTTAAGAACACAAAGAAAACCCAGAATAGAGAAAGAGGTCGTGTTTTGGATGCGAAAGTTAAATATCAAGTACTATATAATGTTTGTTAGTAATGGATTGTTGATCCAAATCTCATAATTTCTTCCAACCAGATAAAATGATGTCAAAGTTCATATGGAAAAATAAATATATAAAAAGAGCCTAAAACTTTTTTAAAAATAAAAAGACTGAACTTATTACATATTAAAACCTACCATAAAGCTACTTTACTTAAAGCAGTATAGTATTGGCAGAGGAATCGATGAACAGTGGTGGAATGAAATATAAAGGTCAATCATAAAGTATTGTGGGACCTTAATATATGAGAGAGAATGACGTTTATGGTAATGTATGTTTTCTTAAGGGCACTAGATGAAAACAAACAGATTTCTAACTCACACTATACAGAAAAGTAAATACCAGATAAATTAATGATCTAAATTAAAACAAGGAAGGAAGGGGGAAAGAAAGGAATAAAGATAAATTAGGAGAATGCATAACACCATGGGAGTAGGTGACCTGTGTAATCTAGATAGGAAACTAAAAAGAAATAATAGCTGTATTTTTGACCACATAAATAATTGGCAGTGGATATCATATGGTAACATATACCACAAACAAAATCAAAATACAAATGATAAACTAGGAATCACATATAGGTAAATATCCTCAGATTGATTAGTAAAATTGGTAAGTAAAAATACAAGAAAATAGGAGAAAAAAGACCAAAAGATATAAAACAGACAATTCACAGTAGAATAAATTCAATTAATAGTCAATAGCAAAAGAAATCAGTACACACGAAAAGTGATGACATCAGATGCTGGAGAAGATGCAGAAAATGCACTCTTTTGATTGTTGTTGGCAGTGGGAATTGTGATCATTTAAACAAATCTGGGTAAATGGCAGAGTAGAAGGACCTTACGCTCACCTCTTCGGACAAGCACACCAAAATCACACCTAACTGCTGAACAACCATCGATTAAAAAGACTGGAACCTACCAAAAAAGATTCTATAACCAAAGACATAAAGAAGGAACCACAATGACACAGCAAGAGGAGCACTGTGTCAGATACAATCAAATTCCATAACATGGGGTGGGGAGGGCAACCACAAACTGGAGAATAATTATATTGCAGAAGTTCTCCCACAGGAGTGAGAGCTCTAAGCCCCACAGCCTAGGGGTCTGGCATCAGGAGGAGGAGTCCTCAGAGCATCTGGCTTTGAAGGCCAGTGGGGCATGCCCGCAGGAGCTCACAAGGCAGGGGAAACAGAGATGCACTCTTAAAGGGCTCACACAAGAACTCGCATACACTGGGACCAAGGGCAAAAGCAGTGACTTCATAGGAGCCTGTACCAGACATACCTGCTGGTCTTGGAGGGTCTCCTAGGGAGGCGGGGAGCGGCTGTGGCTCTCTCTGGGGTCATAAAAGCTGGTAGTAGACATATAAGGGAGTATTCATCTACTTGAAACTCTTATGAGAGGCAGACATTTTGCCTGAGCCAAGAGCAACAAGATCTGGCCCCATCCAACAGCCTGTAGGCTCCAGGCTCTAGAACAGTTTCACCCACCAGGGGTGGACACCGGAAACAAGAAAACTTGTTGAGTTTGGGATTAGCAGATGCAAACTATTATACATAGAATGGATAAAAAACAAGGTCCTAGTGTCTAGCACAGGGAACTCTATTCAATATCCTGTGATAAACCATAATGGAAAAGAAAATGAAAAAGAATGAATAGATACATGATAGATGACAGATAGATGATAAATGTATAACTGAATCACTTTGCTGTACAGCAAAAGTAACACAATATTGTAAATCAACTATACTTCAATTAAATCAATTATTTAAAAAACCCTTGAGACAAATGAAAACAAAATCACAACCACCCAAAACCTATGGGACGCAGCAAAAGCTGTTCTAAGAGGGGAGTTTTTAGTGATACAAGCTAAGAAGAAGAAAATCTTAAATAACCTAACCTTACACCTAACTTAACTAGAGAAAAATTAACAAAACCCAAATTTAGTAGGAGGAAAGAAATCATAAATATCCGAGCAGAAATAAATGAAATAGAGCCTAAATAAACAAAAACAAAAAAAATCAATGAAACTAAAACTGGGTTCTTTGAAAAGATAAATAATATTCAGAATCCTTAGCCAGACTCATCAGGAAAAAAAGGAGAGGGCCCAAATCAATAAATGTCCAAATGAAAAACAGTTACAACTGACATCACAGAAATACAAAGGACCCTAAGAGATTACTAAAAGCAAATATTTGCCAATAAAATGGACAACCTAGAGAAAACAGACAAATTTTTATAAAGGCACAATCTCCCAAAACTGAAGCAGGAAGAACTGGAATATATGAACTGACCAATTACCATTCCTGAAATTCAATCCGTAATTTAAAAAGTCCCAACAAACAAAAATCTAGTGGATGGCTTCACAGGGAATTTCTTCCAAACATTTAGAGAAGAGTTAACACATATCCTTCTACAAATCTTCCAAAATATTCCAGAGGAAGGAACACTTCCTAACTCATTCTATGAGGCCATCATCACCCCGATACCAAAAGCCAGACAAATATAGCACACACAAAAAGAAAATTACAGGCCCATAGCACTGATGAGCATAGATACCAAAATCCTCAACACAGTATTAGCAGACAACAAGAATAGATCATACATCATGATCAAGTGGGATGTATCCCAGGGATGTAAGGATTTTTCAATATTCTCAAATCAATAAGTATGACACACCACATCAACAAATTGAAGAATAAAAACCATATGATCAATTCATGCAGAAAAAACTTTTGACAAAATTCAACATTTCTCCAGAAAATGGGCATAAAGTGAACATTTCTCAACCTAATGAAGGCCATATACGACAAACCTACAGCTAACATCATTCTCAATGGTGAAAAGCTGAAAGCATTTCCTCTAGGATCAGGAAAAAGACAAGGCTGTCCACTCTCAACACTTTTATTCAATATAGTTTTGGAAGTCCTAGATATGACAATCAGAGAATAAAAGGAATCCAAATTGGAAAAGAAGTAAAGTTGGCACTGTTTGCAGATGACATGATACTATACATAGAAAGTCCTAAAGATGCTACCAGAAAACTACTAGAGCTCATCAATGAATTTGGTAAAGTTACAGGATACAAAATTAATACAGAGAAATCTGTTGCATTTCTATACACTAACAATGAAAGATCAGAAAAAGACATTAAAGAAACAATCACATTTACCATCACACCAAAAAGAAAATAATACTTAGGAATAAACCTTACTAAGGAGACAAAACACCCATACTCCAAAAAGTATAAGATGCTGATGAATGAGATCGAAGACAACACAAACAGACTGAAAGATATACAATATTCTTGGATTGGCGGAATCAATATTATTGAAATGACTATACCACCCAAGGCAATTCAGATTCATTGCAATCCCTTTCAAATTACCAATGGCATTTTTCACAGAACTAGAACAAATAATCTTAAAATTTGTATAGAGACAAATAGTCAAAGCAATCTTGAGAAAGAAAAACAGAGTTGGAGGAATCAGTCTCCATGACTTCAGACTATACTACACAGCACAGTCATCAAAACAATATGATACTGGCACAAAAACAGAAATATAGATAAATAGAACAGGATAGAAATCCCAGAAATCAATGTAATCATCCATGGTCAATTAATCTATGACAAAGATGGAAAGACTATACAGTGGAGGAAAGACAGTCTGTTCAACAAATGGTGCTGGGAAAACTGGACAGCTACATGTAAAAAAATGAAATTAAGCATTCTTTAACAGCATATGCAAAAATAAACTCAAAAATGGATTAAAGAATTAAATGTAAGACAGGATACTGTAATACTCTTAGAGGAAAACATAGGCAGAACACACTTTGACGTAAGTCACAGCAAACACACACTTTGACATAAATCCCAGCAGTATCTTTTCCAAGCCAACTCCTAGAGTGATGGAAGTAAAAACAAAAATAAACAAATGGGACCTAATTAAACTCAAAGCTATTGCCCAGCAAAGGAAACCATAAACAAAATGAAAAGATGGCGCACAGATTGATAGAAAATATTTGCAAATGATGTGACCAACAAGGGATTAGTCTCCAAAATTTACAAATAGCACATGCAGCTCAATATCCAAAAACCAAACAACCCAATCAAACAATGCTCAGAAGACCTCAATAGACATATCTCCAAAGAAAACATACAGATGCCCGAGAGGTACATGAAAAGATGCTCAATGTCACTAATTATTAGAGAAATGCAAATCAAAACTCCAATGAAATATGACCTCACACCAGTCAGAATAGCCATCATCAAAAAATGTAAAAACAATAAATGCTGGGGAGGGTGTGGAGAAAAAGGAACACTCCTGCATTGTTTGTGGGAATGTAAATTGACACAACCAGTATGGAGAACAGTGTGGAGGTTCCTTAAAAAACTAAAAATAGAACTACCATATGATCCTGCCATCCCACTCCTGGGCACATATACGAACAAAACTCTAATTCGAAAAGATACATGCACTCCAATGTTCATAGCAATACTATTTACAATAGCCAAGACATGGAATCAACCTAAATGTCCATCAACAGATGAATGGATAAAGATATACTATGGAATATTACTCAGCCATAAAAAAGAATGAAATAATGCCATTTGCATCATCATGGATGGACTTAGAGATTGTCATACTAAATGAAGTATGTCAGACAGAGAAAGACAAATATATGATATCAGTTAAATCAAAATCTAACAAAAAATAATACAAATGAACTTATTTACAAAACAGAAAGAGACTCACAGACTTAGAGAATGAACTTATGGTTACTAGGGGAAAGGGTCAGAGGGAGGGATAGATAGTGAGTTTGGGAATGACATGTACACACTACTATATTTAAAATAGATAACAAATAAGGAGCTACCATACAGCACAGAGAACTCTGCTCAATATTCTGTAATAACCTAAATGGGAAAAAAATTTGAACCAGAATAGACACATGTATATGTATAACTGAATCACTTTGCTGTACACCCGAAACTAACACAAAATTGTTAATCATCTATGCTCCAATATAAATCAAAAATTTAAAAAAAGACAATCACACACAGAAAATAGAAAATTAATGGCCTATATCAGAAGGAGAAGAACAAATAGCATATAATATCACTTATATGTGCAATGTAAAATATGATGCAAATGAACTTCTATGAAACAGAAACAGACACACAAACATAGAGAAGAGACTAGTGTTTGCCAAGGGAGAAGGGGAGCAGCAGAGGGATGGCTTGGGAGTTTGGGTTTAGCAGATGCAAACTATTATACATAAAATGGATAAAGAACAAGGTCCTACTGTATAGCACAGGGAACTCTATTCAATATCCTGTGACAAACCATAATGGAAAAGAAAATGAAAAAGAATGGATAGATGGACAGATAGATAGACGTGTAACTGAATCACTTTTCTCTACAACAGAAAGTAATAAAACATTATAAATCAACTATATGTCAATTAAATCAACTGACAAAAAACATAGAGACAAATGACAACTCAAAACGTATCAGACACAGCAAAAGCAGTTCAAGAGGGCAGTCTTATGCAATACAACCTAAAAAGAACAAAAATCTCAAATAAATAACCTAACCTTACACTGAATGTAACTAGAGAAGATGAATTAAAAAAACCAAAAGTTAGTAGAAGGAAAGAAATCATAAAGATCAGAGCAGAAATAAACAAAATAGAGCCTCAAAAAAAAAAAAAACAGAAAAAAATCAGTGAAACTAAAAGCTTGTTCTTTGAAAACATGAAAAAAATTGAAAAACCTTAGCCAGACTCATTATCAAGAAAAGGGAGAGAGCCCAAATCAATAAATGTAGAAATGAAAAAGAAGTTACAACTGACATCACAGAGATACAAACAACCCTATGAGATTACAACGAGAAACTATTTGCCAATAAAATGGAAAATCTACAGCAAATGAACACATTTTTACAGAGGTACAATCACCCAGAACTGAACCAGGAAGAACTGGAATATATGAACTGAACAATTACCATTCCTGAAATTGAATCAGTAATTTATAAAGTCCCAACAAACAAAAACCCAGGACCAGATGGCTTCACAGGGAATTTCTGCCATATATTTAGAGAAGAGTTAACACCTATATTTCTGTAAATCTTCCAAAAAAATTGCAGAGAAAACAGCACTTCTGAACTCATTCTATGAGGCCACCATCACCCGGAAAAAAACCACCAAAGATATCACACAGAGAAAAGATAACTACAGGCCCATATCACAGATGAACATAGACGCCAAAATCATCAACACAATATTACCAAACAGAATCAAACAATACATTAAAAGGTTTATACATCATGATCAAGTGGGATTTACCCCAGAGATGCAAGGATTTTTCAATATCCCCAAATCAATCAGTCTGATACACCAATAAAACATGAAAAACATATGCTCCTTTCTAGATAGGCACAGAAAACTTTTGATAAAATTCAACATCCATTTGTGATAAAAAAAATAAACGCTATATACGGTCGGCACAGAAGAAACATACCTGAATGTAATAAAGAACATATATGACAAACCCGGCACTAATATCATACTTGATAGTGAAAAGCTGAAAGAATTTTCTCCAAGATAATGAACAACAAGATTGTGAACATGCCCATTCTCACTACTCTTATATTAACATAAATTTCAAAGTCCTAGTCAGAGCAACAGAGGAAAAAAATTAAAAAAAGAATCCAACTTGGAAAAGAAGAAGTAAAACTGTCATTTTTTGCAGATGACATGCTAGTACACATAGAAAAGTCTAAAGAGGCAAACAGAAAATGGCTAAAACTCAACAATGAATTCAGTAAACTTGGAGGATACAAAATTATTACAGAGAAATCTGCTGCATTTCTATACACTATCAGTGAAATATCCAAAGGAGAAACTCAGGAAACAATCCCATTTATCATAGCATCAAAGAGAAGAAAATACTTTAGAAAACAACCTACCTAAGGAGGGAAAAGACACTTACTCCAAAAACTATAAGCTCTTGAGGAAAGAAATTAAAGCCGACACACACAGATGGAAAGACCTGTTCTTGGATGGGAAGAATCAATATAGTCAAAATTATCACACTGTTCAGAACGATCTACAGATCCAATGAAATCCCTATCAAAAGACCAAGGGCATTTTTTGCAGAACTAGAACACAAAAAATTTAAATCTCTATGGAAACACAAAAGACTTTGAGTGACCAAAACAATCTTGGGAAAGAGGAAAGAAGCTGAAGGAATCACTCTCCCTGTCTTCAGACTATATTACCAGGCTACAGTAATCAAAACAGTATGGAATACTGGCAAAAAACCCAACATATAGATCAATGAAACAGGAAAGAAAGCACAGAAATAAACCATTCAGATATGGTCAATTAATTTAAGACAAAGGAAGCAAGAATATACAATGGAGAAAATACCGTCTATTCAATAAGTGGTGCTGGGAAAACTGAACAGCTACATTTAAAGAATGAAAGTAGAACATTCTTAAGACCCTACCCCTAAATAAACACAAAATGAATTAAACCTAAGTGGAAAACTAAATACTAAAAGACTCCCAGAGGAAAAGCTAGACAGAACACACTTTGACATAAATTGCAGCAATATCTTTCTAGTTTTGGCTCCTAGGGTAATGGAAATAAAAACAGAAATCAACAAATAGGACCTAATCAAACTCAAAAGTGTTGGCACAGCAAAGGAAACCATAAACAAAAAGGAAAGACAACCTACAGACTGGGAGAAAATATTTGCCAATGAGGCAACTGACAAGGCCTTAATTTCCAAAATATACAAACATCTCATACAACTGAACAACCAAAAACCAAAGTGACCCAATCAAACAATGGGCAGAAGAACTACAACGACATTTCTCAAAAACATACAAATGGCCAAACGGGCACATGAAAAGATTCTCAACATCAGTAATTATTAAAGAAATGCAAATCAAAACTACAATGAGCACCACCTCACAAAGTCACAATGGTCATCATTAAAATGTCTATAAATACCAAATGCTGGAGAGGGTGTGGAGAAAAGGGAACCCTCCTACACTGTGCATAGGAATGTAAATTGGTGCAGCCGCTTTGGAAAACAGTATGGAGCTTATAGAAAAAACTAAAAATTGACTTGTCATATGCTCCAGCAAACCAACTCCTGGAGATATAACCACAGAACCTTCTAATTCAAGAAGGTACGTGAATCCCTATGTGCACAGCAGCACTATTAACCATAGCCGAGACATGGAAGCAACCCAAATGTTCACTGACACATGAATGGCTAAAGCATTTGTGGTATATGTATACAATGGAATACTACTCAGCCATAACAAAGGATGAAATAATACCATTTGCCGCAACATGAATGGAGCTAGATATTATCACACTAAGTGAAGCAAGTCACAGAGAGGAGAAATACCATATGTTATGACGTATATGTGGAATGAAAAATCTGACACAAAAGAACTTACCTACATAAAAGAAACAAACTCACAGACATAGAGAACAGAATGGTTGTTGCCAGGGAGAGGGGAGGCATGGAAGAGATGGATTTTGAGTTTGGGGTTAGCAGATGCAAACAATTATACATAGAATGGGGAAAGAACCAGGTCATAGAGAAAAGGCAACCCTACTATACTCTTGAAGGAAATGTAAATTGCTACAGACACTATAGAGAACAGTATGGAGGCTCCTTAAGAAACTAAAAGTAGAGCTACCATATGATCCAGCAATCCCACTCCTGGGCATATATTCAGAGCCATACATAGTTCTAAAGGATACATGCCTCCCAATATTCATTGCACCACTACTTACAATAGTCAAGACACAGAAGCAAACAAAATGTCCATTGACAGAACAATGGATGAAGGAGATATGGTACATATATACAATGTAATATTACTCAGCGAACAAAAATAATGAAATAATGCCATTTAAAGCAACATGGATGGAGCTAGAGATTATCACACTAAGTGAAGCAAGTCACAAAGAGAAGGAGAAATACCATAGGTTATCACGTATATGTGGAATGAAAACTCTGACACAGAAGAAATTATCTACATAAAAGAAACAGACTTACAGACATAGACAACAGAATGGTTGTTGCCAGGCAGAGGGGAGGCATGGAGGAGATACATTTTGAATTTGGGGTTAGCAGATGCAAACTATTATACATAGAATGGGGAAAGAACAAGGTCATGGAGAAAAGGCAACCCTCCTATACTCTTGAAGGAAATGTAAATTGGTACAGACACTATAGAGAACAGTATGGGGTTCCTTAGAAAACTAAAAGCAGAGCTACCATATGATCCAGCAAGCCCACTCCTGGGCATATATTCAGAGTAATACATAGTTCTAAAGGATACATGCCTCCCAATATTCATTGCAGCACTCTTTACAATAGTCAAGATACAGAAGCAACCAAAATGTCCATTGACAGAACAATGGATGAACGAGATGTGGGACATATATACGATGGAATATTACTCAGCCAACAAAAATAATGAAATGATGCCATTTACAGCAAGATGGATGGACCTGGAGATTATCCTACTAAGTGAAGTAAAAATATCATACAATATTGCTTATATACGGAATCTGAAATAAAATGATAGAAATGAGCTTATTTACAAAAGAGAAACAGACTCACAGACATAGACTACACACTTATGGTTATCAGAGGGAATGGGGTGGGGGGAAGGGATAGATTGGGAGTTTAGGATTTACATGTACACACTCTCGTATTCAAACAGATAACAAATAAGGACCTATTGTATAGCACAGGAATTTTGCTCAATATTTTGTAATAACCTAAATGGGAATTAATATGAAAACGAAGAGGTACATATTATAATGTATAACTGAATCACTTTGCTGCACACCTGCAACTAACACAGCATTGTGACTCAACGATATTCTAATATAAAATAAAAGTTTGTAAAATTTAAATTAAGTAATTAATTTAGAAAAGGAACACAATCCTAGTGTATACCAGAGAAAACTGTATTCAATATCCTGTGATAAACCACACTGGACAAGAAGATGGGAAAGAATGCATAGACAGAAAGATAGATAGGTGTAAAACAATCAATTTTCTATACAGCAAAAGTAACCAAACATTGTAAATCAACTATACTTCAAGTAAATCAATTAAACAAAGACCTAGAGACAAATAAAAGCAAAAACACAATGATCCAAAACCTATGGGATGCAGCAAAAGCTGTTCTAAGAGGGAAGTTGTCAGTGATACAAGCTAACAAGAAGAAAAAGCTTCAATAAATGACATAACTTTACACCTAACGTAACTAGAGAAAAATGAACAAACAAAACCCCAACTTAGTCGAAGGAAAGAAACCATAATGATCTGAGCAGAAACTTATGAAATAGAGCCTAAAAAACAAACAACAAACAAAGAAAAGATCAATGAAACTAAAACCTGGTTCATTGAAAAGATAAACAATATTCATAATCCTTAGCCAGACTCATCAGGAGAAAAAGGGAGAGGGCCCAAACCAATAAATGTAGAAATGAAAAAGAAGTTACAACTGACATCACAGATATGCAAAGAACACTAAGCGACTACAATGAGCAACTATTTGCCAATAAAATGGAAAATCTACAGCAAATGAACACATTTTTACACAGGTACAATCACCCAGAACTGAACCAGGAAGAACTGGAATATATGAACTGACCAATTACCACTCCTGAAATTGAATCAGTAATTTACAAAGTCCCAAGAAACAGAAACCCAGGACCAGATGGCTTCACAGGGAATTTCTACCATACATTTAGAGAAGAGTTAACACACATCCTTCTGCAAATCTTCCAGAAATTTGCAGAGGTAGGAGCACTTCTGAACTCATTCTATGAGGCCACACTCTCCGTGATTAAAACAAAAAACACAGACAAAAATATCATACACAGAAAAGATAATTACAGGCCCATATCACAGATGAACATAACGCCAAAATCATGAACACAATATTAGCAAACAGAATCCATCAATACATTAAAAGGATTATACATCATGATCAAGTGGGATTTACCCCAGAGATGCAAGGATTTTTCAATATCCGCTAATCAGTCAGTGTGATACATCAATTGAACATAAAGAACATATGATCCTTTCTAGAGAGGGAGGGAAAGCTTTTGATAAAATTCAACATCCATTTATGATAAAAAACAAAACAAAACTCTGTAGACGGTGAGCACAGAAGAAACATACCTCAATGTAATAAAGGTCGTATATGTCAAACCCAGCACTAGTATCATACTTGCTGGTGGAAAGCTGAAAGAATTTTCTCTAAGATAATGAACAACAAGATCATGAACATGCCCATTCTCACCACTTTTATATAACATAAGTATCAAAGTCCTAGCCAGAGCGACAGAGGAGAAAAATAAAAAAAAAGAATCCAACTTGGAAAAGAAGAAGTAAACCTGTCATTATTTGCAGATGACATGCTAGTACACATAGAAAAGTCTAAAGAGGCAACCAGAAAACTGCTAAAACTCATCAATGAATTCAGTAAAGTTGCAGGATACAAAATTATTACAGAGAAATCTGCTTCATTTCCATACACTATCAGTGATAGATCCGAAGGAGAAACTCAGGAAACAATCCCATTTATCATAGCATCAAATAGAAGAAAATAGTTTAGAAATCAACCTACCTAAGGAGGGAAAAGAACCTTACTCCAAAAACTCTAAGATATTGATGAAAGAAATTAAAGCCGACAAACACTGATGGAAAGAAAGACCTGTTCTTGATTGGGAAGAATCAATATTGTTAAAATTATCACACTGTTCAGAACGATCTACAGATACAATGAAATCCCTATCAAATGACCAAGGGCATTTTTCGCAGAACTAGACCACAAAATATTTAAATATTTATGGAAACACAAAGGACCCTGAGTGACCAAAACAATCTTGGGAAAGAGGAAAGAAGCTGAAGGGATCACTCTCCCAGTCTTCAGACTATATTACTAGGCTACAGTAAGCAAAACAGTATGGAATGCTGGCAAAAAAAACCCAACATATAGATCAATGAAACAGGAAAGAAAGCACAGAAATAAACCATTCAGCTATGGTCAATTAATTTAAGACAAAGGAGGCAAGAATATACGATGGAGAAAATACCGTCTATTCAATAAGTGGTGCTGGGAAAACTGGACAGTTACATGTAAAGAATGAAAGTAGAACATTCTTAAGACCCTATCCCCAAATAAACACAACATGAATTAAAAACCTAACTGGAGAACTGGATACTAAAAGACTCCCAGAGGAAAACCTAGACAGGTCACACTTTGACATAAATTGCAGCAATATCTTTCTAGTTTTGGCTCCTAGGGTAATGGAAATAAAACCAGAAATCAACAAATAGGACCTAATCAAACTCAAAAGTGTTGGCACAGCAAAGGAAACCATAAACAAAAAGGAAAGACAACCTACAGACTGGGAGAAAATATTTGCCAATGAGGCAACTGACAAGGCCTTAATTTCCAAAATATACAAACATCTCATACAACTGAACAACCAAAAACCAAAGTGACCCAATAAAAATGGGCAGAAGAACTACAACGACATTTCTCAAAAACATACAAATGGCCAAACGGGCACATGAAAAGATTCTCAACATCAGTAATTATTAAAGAAATGCAAATCAAAACTACAATGAGGCCCCACCTCACAAAGGTCAGAATGGCCATCATTAAAATGTCTATACATACCAAATGCTGGAGAGGGTGTGGAGAAAAGGGAACCCTCCTACACTGTGCATAGGAATGTAAATTGGTGCAGCCGCTTTGGAAAACAGTATGCAGCTTATTGAAAAAGCTAAAAATTGACTTGTCATATGCTCCAGCAACCCAACTCCTGGGTCTATAACCAGAGAACCTTCTAATTCAAGAAGGTACGTGAATCCCTATGTGCACAGCAGCACTATTAACCATAGCCAAGACATGGAAGCAACCCAAATGTTCACTGGCACATGAATGGCTAAAGCATTTGTGGTATATGTATACAATGGAATACTACTCAGCCATAACCAAGGATGAAATAATGCCATTTGCCGCAACATGAATGGAGCTAGAGATTATCACGCTAAGTGAAGCAAGTCACAAAGAGAAGGAGAAATACCATAGGTTATCACGTATATGTGGAATGAAAACTCTGACACAGAAGAACTTATCTACATAAAAGAAACAGACTCACAGACATAGAGAACAGAATGGTTGTTGCCAGGGAGAGGGATGGCATGGAAGAGATGGATTTTGAGTTTGGGGTTAGCAGATGCAAACTATTATACATAGAATGGGGAATGAACAAGGTCATGGAGAAAAGGCAACCCTCCTATACTCTTGAAGGAAATGTCAATTGGTACAGACACTATACAGAACAGTATGGGGTTCCTTAAAAAACTAAAAGTAGAGCTACCATATGATCCAGCAATCCCACTCCTGGGCATATATTCAGAGTAATACATAGTTCTAAAGGATACATACCTCCCAATATTCATTGCAGCACTCTTTACAATAGTCAAGACACAGAAGCAACCAAAATGTCCACTGACAGAACAATGGATGAAGGAGATGTGGGACATATATACAATGGAATATTACTCAGCCAACAAAAATAATGAAATGATGCCATTTACAGCAAGATGGATGGACCTGGAGATTATCCTACTACGTGAAGTAAAAATATCATACAATATTGCTTATATACGGAATCTAAAAGGAAATGATAGAAATGAACATATTTTCAAAAGAGAAACAGACTCACAAACATAGATTACACACTTACGGTTATCAGAGGGAATGGGGTGGGGGGAAGGGATAGATTGGGAGTTTAGGATTTACATGTACACACTCTCGTATTCAAACAGATAACAAATAAGGACCTACTGTAGAGTACAGGGATTTTGCTCAAAATTTTGTAATAACCTAAATGGGAATTAATATGAAAACGAATAGGTACATATTATAATGTATAACTGAATCACTTTGCTGCACACCTGCAACTAACACAGCATTGTTACTCAACGATATTCTCATATAAAATACAAATTTGTAAAATTGAAATTAATTAATTAATTAATTGAGAAAAGGAACAAAGTCCTAGTGTACACCAGAGGAAATTGTATTCACTATCCTGTGATAAACCACACTGGACAAGAAAATGAGAAAGAATGCATAGACAGAAAGATAGATAGGTGTATAACAATCAATTTTCTATACAGCAAAAGTAACCCAACATTGTAAATCAACTATACTTCAATTAAATCAATTAAACAAAGACCTAGAGACAAATAAAAGCAAAACCACAATGACCCAAAACCTATGGGATGCAGCAGAAGCTGTTCTAAGAGGGAAGTTGTTAGTGATACAAGCTAACAAGAAGAAAAAGCTTCAATAAATGACGTAACTTTACACCTAACGTAACTAGAGAAAAATGAACAAACAAAACCCCAAATTAGTCGAAGGAAAGAAACCATAATGATCTGAGCAGAAACTTATGAAATAGAGCCTAAAAAACAAACAACAAACAAAGAAAAGATCAATGAAACTAAAACCTGGTTCATTGAAAAGATAAACAATATTCATAATCCTTAGCCAGACTCATCAGGAGAAAAAGGGAGAGGGCCCAAACCAATAAATGTAGAAATGAAAAAGAAGTTACAACTGACATCACAGATATGCAAAGAACACTAAGAGACTACAATGAGCAACTATTTGCCAATAAAATGGAAAATCTACAGCAAATGAACACATTTTTACACAGGTACAATCACCCAGAACTGAACCAGGAAGAACTGGAATATATGAACTGACCAATTACCACTCCTGAAATTGAATCAGTAATTTACAAAGTCCCAAGAAACAGAAACCCAGGACCAGATGGCTTCACAGGGAATTTCTACCATACATTTAGAGAAGAGTTAACACACATCCTTCTGCAAATCTTCCAGAAATTTGCAGAGGTAGGAGCACTTCTGAACTCATTCTATGAGGCCACACTCTCCGTGATTAAAACAAAAAACACAGACAAAAATATCATACACAGAAAAGATAATTACAGGCCCATATCACAGATGAACATAACGCCAAAATCATGAACACAATATTAGCAAACAGAATCCATCAATACATTAAAAGGATTATACATCATGATCAAGTGGGATTTACCCCAGAGATGCAAGGATTTTTCAATATCCGCTAATCAGTCAGTGTGATACATCAATTGAACATAAAGAACATATGATCCTTTCTAGAGAGGGAGGGAAAGCTTTTGATAAAATTCAACATCCATTTATGATAAAAAACAAAACAAAACTCTGTAGACGGTGAGCACAGAAGAAACATACCTCAATGTAATAAAGGTCGTATATGTCAAACCCAGCACTAGTATCATACTTGCTGGTGAAAAGCTGAAAGAATTTTCTCTAAGATAATGAATAACAAGATCATGAACATGCCCATTCTCACCACTTTTATATAACATAAGTATCAAAGTCCTAGCCAGAGCGACAGAGGAGAAAAATAAAAAAAAAGAATCCAACTTGGAAAAGAAGAAGTAAACCTGTCATTATTTGCAGATGACATGCTAGTACACCTAGAAAAGTCTAAAGAGGCAACCAGAAAACTGCTAAAACTCATCAATGAATTCAGTAAAGTTGCAGGATACAAAATTATTACAGAGAAATCTGCTTCATTTCCATACACTATCAGTGATAGATCCGAAGGAGAAACTCAGGAAACAATCCCATTTATCATAGCATCAAATAGAAGAAAATAGTTTAGAAATCAACCTACCTAAGGAGGGAAAAGAACCTTACTCCAAAAACTCTAAGATATTGATGAAAGAAATTAAAGCCGACAAACACTGATGGAAAGAAAGACCTGTTCTTGATTGGGAAGAATCAATATTGTTAAAATTATCACACTGTTCAGAACGATCTACAGATACAATGAAATCCCTATCAAATGACCAAGGGCATTTTTCGCAGAACTAGACCACAAAAAATTTAAATATTTATGGAAACACAAAGGACCCTGAGTGACCAAAACAATCTTGGGAAAGAGGAAAGAAGCTGAAGGGATCACTCTCCCAGTCTTCAGACTATATTACTAGGCTACAGTAAGCAAAACAGTATGGAATGCTGGCAAAAAAAACCCAACATATAGATCAATGAAACAGGAAAGAAAGCACAGAAATAAACCATTCAGTTATGGTCAATTAATTTAAGACAAAGGAGGCAAGAATATACGATGGAGAAAATACCATCTATTCAATAAGTGGTGCTGGGAAAAATGGACAGTTACATGTAAAGAATGAAAGTAGAACATTCTTAAGACCCTATCCCCAAATAAACACAACATGAATTAAAAACCTAACTGGAGAACTGGATACTAAAAGACTCCCAGAGGAAAACCTAGACAGGTCACACTTTGACATAAATTGCAGCAATATCTTTCTAGTTTTGGCTCCTAGGGTAATGGAAATAAAACCAGAAATCAACAAATAGGACCTAATCAAACTCAAAAGTGTTGGCACAGCAAAGGAAACCATAAACAAAAAGGAAAGACAACCTACAGACTGGGAGAAAATATTTGCCAATGAGGCAACTGACAAGGCCTTAATTTCCAAAATATACAAACATCTCATACAACTGAACAACCAAAAACCAAAGTGACCCAATAAAAATGGGCAGAAGAACTACAACGACATTTCTCAAAAACATACAAATGGCCAAACGGGCACATGAAAAGATTCTCAACATCAGTAATTATTAAAGAAATGCAAATCAAAACTACAATGAGGCCCCACCTCACAAAGGTCAGAATGGCCATCATTAAAATGTCTATACATACCAAATGCTGGAGAGGGTGTGGAGAAAAGGGAACCCTCCTACACTGTGCATAGGAATGTAAATTGGTGCAGCCGCTTTGGAAAACAGTATGGAGCTTATAGAAAAAACTAAAAATTGACTTGTCATATGCTCCAGCAAACCAACTCCTGGAGATATAACCACAGAACCTTCTAATTCAAGAAGGTACGTGAATCCCTATGTGCACAGCAGCACTATTAACCATAGCCGAGACATGGAAGCAACCCAAATGTTCACTGACACATGAATGGCTAAAGCATTTGTGGTATATGTATACAATGGAATACTACTCAGCCATAACAAAGGATGAAATAATACCATTTGCCGCAACATGAATGGAGCTAGATATTATCACACTAAGTGAAGCAAGTCACAGAGAGGAGAAATACCATATGTTATGACGTATATGTGGAATGAAAAATCTGACACAAAAGAACTTACCTACATAAAAGAAACAAACTCACAGACATAGAGAACAGAATGGTTGTTGCCAGGGAGAGGGGAGGCATGGAAGAGATGGATTTTGAGTTTGGGGTTAGCAGATGCAAACAATTATACATAGAATGGGGAAAGAACCAGGTCATAGAGAAAAGGCAACCCTACTATACTCTTGAAGGAAATGTAAATTGCTACAGACACTATAGAGAACAGTATGGAGGCTCCTTAAGAAACTAAAAGTAGAGCTACCATATGATCCAGCAATCCCACTCCTGGGCATATATTCAGAGCCATACATAGTTCTAAAGGATACATGCCTCCCAATATTCATTGCACCACTACTTACAATAGTCAAGACACAGAAGCAAACAAAATGTCCATTGACAGAACAATGGATGAAGGAGATATGGTACATATATACAATGTAATATTACTCAGCGAACAAAAATAATGAAATAATGCCATTTAAAGCAACATGGATGGAGCTAGAGATTATCACACTAAGTGAAGCAAGTCACAAAGAGAAGGAGAAATACCATAGGTTATCACGTATATGTGGAATGAAAACTCTGACACAGAAGAAATTATCTACATAAAAGAAACAGACTTACAGACATAGACAACAGAATGGTTGTTGCCAGGCAGAGGGGAGGCATGGAAGAGATACATTTTGAATTTGGGGTTAGCAGATGCAAACTATTATACATAGAATGGGGAAAGAACAAGGTCATGGAGAAAAGGCAACCCTCCTATACTCTTGAAGGAAATGTCAATTGGTACAGACACTATAGAGAACAGTATGGGGTTCCTTAGAAAACTAAAAGCAGAGCTACCATATGATCCAGCAAGCCCACTCCTGGGCATATATTCAGAGTAATACATAGTTCTAAAGGATACATGCCTCCCAATATTCATTGCAGCACTCTTTACAATAGTCAAGATACAGAAGCAACCAAAATGTCCATTGACAGAACAATGGATGAACGAGATGTGGGACATATATACGATGGAATATTACTCAGCCAACAAAAATAATGAAATGATGCCATTTACAGCAAGATGGATGGACCTGGAGATTATCCTACTAAGTGAAGTAAAAATATCATACAATATTGCTTATATACGGAATCTGAAATAAAATGATAGAAATGAGCTTATTTACAAAAGAGAAACAGACTCACAGACATAGACTACACACTTATGGTTATCAGAGGGAATGGGGTGGGGGGAAGGGATAGATTGGGAGTTTAGGATTTACATGTACACACTCTCGTATTCAAACAGATAACAAATAAGGACCTATTGTATAGCACAGGAATTTTGCTCAATATTTTGTAATAACCTAAATGGGAATTAATATGAAAACGAATAGGTACATATTATAATGTATAACTGAATCACTTTGCTGCACACCTGCAACTAACACAGCATTGTGACTCAACGATATTCTAATATAAAATAAAAGTTTGTAAAATTTAAATTAAGTAATTAATTTAGAAAAGGAACACAATCCTAGTGTATACCAGAGAAAACTGTATTCAATATCCTGTGATAAACCACACTGGACAAGAAGATGGGAAAGAATGCATAGACAGAAAGATAGATAGGTGTAAAACAATCAATTTTCTATACAGCAAAAGTAACCAAACATTGTAAATCAACTATACTTCAAGTAAATCAATTAAACAAAGACCTAGAGACAAATAAAAGCAAAAACACAATGATCCAAAACCTATGGGATGCAGCAAAAGCTGTTCTAAGAGGGAAGTTGTCAGTGATACAAGCTAACAAGAAGAAAAAGCTTCAATAAATGACGTAACTTTACACCTAACGTAACTAGAGAAAAATGAACAAACAAAACCCCAAATTAGTCGAAGGAAAGAAACCATAATGATCTGAGCAGAAACTTATTAAATAGAGCCTAAAAAACAAACAACAAACAAAGAAAAGATCAATGAAACTAAAACCTGGTTCATTGAAAAGATAAACAATATTCATAATCCTTAGCCAGACTCATCAGGAGAAAAAGGGAGAGGGCCCAAACCAATAAATGTAGAAATGAAAAAGAAGTTACAACTGACATCACAGATATGCAAAGAACACTAAGCGACTACAATGAGCAACTATTTGCCAATAAAATGGAAAATCTACAGCAAATGAACACATTTTTACACAGGTACAATCACCCAGAACTGAACCAGGAAGAACTGGAATATATGAACTGACCAATTACCACTCCTGAAATTGAATCAGTAATTTACAAAGTCCCAAGAAACAGAAACCCAGGACCAGATGGCTTCACAGGGAATTTCTACCATACATTTAGAGAAGAGTTAACACACATCCTTCTGCAAATCTTCCAGAAATTTGCAGAGGTAGGAGCACTTCTGAACTCATTCTATGAGGCCACACTCTCCGTGATTAAAACAAAAAACACAGACAAAAATATCATACACAGAAAAGATAATTACAGGCCCATATCACAGATGAACATAACGCCAAAATCATGAACACAATATTAGCAAACAGAATCCATCAATACATTAAAAGGATTATACATCATGATCAAGTGGGATTTACCCCAGAGATGCAAGGATTTTTCAATATCCGCTAATCAGTCAGTGTGATACATCAATTGAACATAAAGAACATATGATCCTTTCTAGAGAGGGAGGGAAAGCTTTTGATAAAATTCAACATCCATTTATGATAAAAAACAAAACAAAACTCTGTAGACGGTGAGCACAGAAGAAACATACCTCAATGTAATAAAGGTCGTATATGTCAAACCCAGCACTAGTATCATACTTGCTGGTGAAAAGCTGAAAGAATTTTCTCTAAGATAATGAACAACAAGATCATGAACATGCCCATTCTCACCACTTTTATATAACATAAGTATCAAAGTCCTAGCCAGAGCGACAGAGGAGAAAAATAAAAAAAAAAGAATCCAACTTGGAAAAGAAGAAGTAAACCTGTCATTATTTGCAGATGACATGCTAGTACACATAGAAAAGTCTAAAGAGGCAACCAGAAAACTGCTAAAACTCATCAATGAATTCAGTAAAGTTGCAGGATACAAAATTATTACAGAGAAATCTGCTTCATTTCCATACACTATCAGTGATAGATCCGAAGGAGAAACTCAGGAAACAATCCCATTTATCATAGCATCAAATAGAAGAAAATAGTTTAGAAATCAACCTACCTAAGGAGGGAAAAGAACCTTACTCCAAAAACTATAAGATATTGATGAAAGAAATTAAAGCCGACAAACACTGATGGAAAGAAAGACCTGTTCTTGATTGGGAAGAATCAATATTGTTAAAATTATCACACTGTTCAGAACAATCTACAGATACAATGAAATCCCTATCAAATGACCAAGGGCATTTTTCGCAGAACTAGAACACAAAAAATTTAAATATCTATGGAAACACAAAGGACCCTGAGTGACCAAAACAATCTTGGGAAAGAGGAAAGTAGCTGAAGGGATCACTCTCCCAGTCTTCAGACTATATTACCAGGCTACAGTAAGCAAAACAGTATGGAATGCTGGCAAAAAAAACCCAACATATAGATCAATGAAACAGGAAAGAAAGCACAGAAATAAACCATTCAGTTATGGTCAATTAATTTAAGACAAAGGAGGCAAGAATATACGATGGAGAAAATACCATCTATTCAATAAGTGGTGCTGGGAAAAATGGACAGTTACATGTAAAGAATGAAAGTAGAACATTCTTAAGACCCTATCCCCAAATAAACACAACATGAATTAAAAACCTAACTGGAGAACTGGATACTAAAAGACTCCCAGAGGAAAACCTAGACAGGTCACACTTTGACATAAATTGCAGCAATATCTTTCTAGTTTTGGCTCCTAGGGTAATGGAAATAAAACCAGAAATCAACAAATAGGACCTAATCAAACTCAAAAGTGTTGGCACAGCAAAGGAAACCATAAACAAAAAGGAAAGACAACCTACAGACTGGGAGAAAATATTTGCCAATGAGGCAACTGACAAGGCCTTAATTTCCAAAATATACAAACATCTCATACAACTGAACAACCAAAAACCAAAGTGACCCAATAAAAATGGGCAGAAGAACTACAACGACATTTCTCAAAAACATACAAATGGCCAAACGGGCACATGAAAAGATTCTCAACATCAGTAATTATTAAAGAAATGCAAATCAAAACTACAATGAGGCCCCACCTCACAAAGGTCAGAATGGCCATCATTAAAATGTCTATACATACCAAATGCTGGAGAGGGTGTGGAGAAAAGGGAACCCTCCTACACTGTGCATAGGAATGTAAATTGGTGCAGCCGCTTTGGAAAACAGTATGCAGCTTATTGAAAAAGCTAAAAATTGACTTGTCATATGCTCCAGCAACCCAACTCCTGAGTATATAACCAGAGAACCTTCTAATTCAAGAAGGTACGTGAATCCCTATGTGCACAGCAGCACTATTAACCATAGCCAAGACATGGAAGCAACCCAAATGTTCACTGGCACATGAATGGCTAAAGCATTTGTGGTATATGTATACAATGGAATACTACTCAGCCATAACCAAGGATGAAATAATGCCATTTGCCGCAACATGAATGGAGCTAGAGATTATCACGCTAAGTGAAGCAAGTCACAAAGAGAAGGAGAAATACCATAGGTTATCACGTATATGTGGAATGAAAACTCTGACACAGAAGAACTTATCTACATAAAAGAAACAGACTCACAGACATAGAGAACAGAATGGTTGTTGCCAGGGAGAGGGATGGCATGGAAGAGATGGATTTTGAGTTTGGGGTTAGCAGATGCAAACTATTATACATAGAATGGGGAATGAACAAGGTCATGGAGAAAAGGCAACCCTCCTATACTCTTGAAGGAAATGTCAATTGGTACAGACACTATACAGAACAGTATGGGGTTCCTTAAAAAACTAAAAGTAGAGCTACCATATGATCCAGCAATCCCACTCCTGGGCATATATTCAGAGTAATACATAGTTCTAAAGGATACATACCTCCCAATATTCATTGCAGCACTCTTTACAATAGTCAAGACACAGAAGCAACCAAAATGTCCACTGACAGAACAATGGATGAAGGAGATGTGGGACATATATACAATGGAATATTACTCAGCCAACAAAAATAATGAAATGATGCCATTTACAGCAAGATGGATGGACCTGGAGATTATCCTACTACGTGAAGTAAAAATATCATACAATATTGCTTATATACGGAATCTAAAAGGAAATGATAGAAATGAACATATTTTCAAAAGAGAAACAGACTCACAAACATAGATTACACACTTACGGTTATCAGAGGGAATGGGGTGGGGGGAAGGGATAGATTGGGAGTTTAGGATTTACATGTACACACTCTCGTATTCAAACAGATAACAAATAAGGACCTACTGTAGAGTACAGGGATTTTGCTCAAAATTTTGTAATAACCTAAATGGGAATTAATATGAAAACGAATAGGTACATATTATAATGTATAACTGAATCACTTTGCTGCACACCTGCAACTAACACAGCATTGTTACTCAACGATATTCTCATATAAAATACAAATTTGTAAAATTGAAATTAATTAATTAATTAATTGAGAAAAGGAACAAAGTCCTAGTGTACACCAGAGGAAATTGTATTCACTATCCTGTGATAAACCACACTGGACAAGAAAATGAGAAAGAATGCATAGACAGAAAGATAGATAGGTGTATAACAATCAATTTTCTATACAGCAAAAGTAACCCAACATTGTAAATCAACTATACTTCAATTAAATCAATTAAACAAAGACCTAGAGACAAATAAAAGCAAAACCACAATGACCCAAAACCTATGGGATGCAGCAGAAGCTGTTCTAAGAGGGAAGTTGTTAGTGATACAAGCTAACAAGAAGAAAAAGCTTCAATAAATGACGTAACTTTACACCTAACGTAACTAGAGAAAAATGAACAAACAAAACCCCAAATTAGTCGAAGGAAAGAAACCATAATGATCTGAGCAGAAACTTATGAAATAGAGCCTAAAAAACAAACAACAAACAAAGAAAAGATCAATGAAACTAAAACCTGGTTCATTGAAAAGATAAACAATATTCATAATCCTTAGCCAGACTCATCAGGAGAAAAAGGGAGAGGACCCAAACCAATAAATGTAGAAATGAAAAAGAAGTTACAACTGACATCACAGATATGCAAAGAACACTAAGAGACTACAATGAGCAACTATTTGCCAATAAAATGGAAAATCTACAGCAAATGAACACATTTTTACACAGGTACAATCACCCAGAACTGAACCAGGAAGAACTGGAATATATGAACTGACCAATTACCACTCCTGAAATTGAATCAGTAATTTACAAAGTCCCAAGAAACAGAAACCCAGGACCAGATGGCTTCACAGGGAATTTCTACCATACATTTAGAGAAGAGTTAACACACATCCTTCTGCAAATCTTCCAGAAATTTGCAGAGGTAGGAGCACTTCTGAACTCATTCTATGAGGCCACACTCTCCGTGATTAAAACAAAAAACACAGACAAAAATATCATACACAGAAAAGATAATTACAGGCCCATATCACAGATGAACATAACGCCAAAATCATGAACACAATATTAGCAAACAGAATCCATCAATACATTAAAAGGATTATACATCATGATCAAGTGGGATTTACCCCAGAGATGCAAGGATTTTTCAATATCCGCTAATCAGTCAGTGTGATACATCAATTGAACATAAAGAACATATGATCCTTTCTAGAGAGGGAGGGAAAGCTTTTGATAAAATTCAACATCCATTTATGATAAAAAACAAAACAAAACTCTGTAGACGGTGAGCACAGAAGAAACATACCTCAATGTAATAAAGGTCGTATATGTCAAACCCAGCACTAGTATCATACTTGCTGGTGGAAAGCTGAAAGAATTTTCTCTAAGATAATGAACAACAAGATCATGAACATGCCCATTCTCACCACTTTTATATAACATAAGTATCAAAGTCCTAGCCAGAGCGACAGAGGAGAAAAATAAAAAAAAAGAATCCAACTTGGAAAAGAAGAAGTAAACCTGTCATTATTTGCAGATGACATGCTAGTACACCTAGAAAAGTCTAAAGAGGCAACCAGAAAACTGCTAAAACTCATCAATGAATTCAGTAAAGTTGCAGGATACAAAATTATTACAGAGAAATCTGCTTCATTTCCATACACTATCAGTGATAGATCCGAAGGAGAAACTCAGGAAACAATCCCATTTATCATAGCATCAAATAGAAGAAAATAGTTTAGAAATCAACCTACCTAAGGAGGGAAAAGAACCTTACTCCAAAAACTCTAAGATATTGATGAAAGAAATTAAAGCCGACAAACACTGATGGAAAGAAAGACCTGTTCTTGATTGGGAAGAATCAATATTGTTAAAATTATCACACTGTTCAGAACGATCTACAGATACAATGAAATCCCTATCAAATGACCAAGGGCATTTTTCGCAGAACTAGACCACAAAAAATTTAAATATTTATGGAAACACAAAGGACCCTGAGTGACCAAAACAATCTTGGGAAAGAGGAAAGAAGCTGAAGGGATCACTCTCCCAGTCTTCAGACTATATTACCAGGCTACAGTAAGCAAAACAGTATGGAATGCTGGCAAAAAAAACCCAACATATAGATCAATGAAACAGGAAAGAAAGCACAGAAATAAACCATTCAGCTATGGTCAATTAATTTAAGACAAAGGAGGCAAGAATATACGATGGAGAAAATACCGTCTATTCAATAAGTGGTGCTGGGAAAACTGGACAGCTACATGTAAAGAATGAAAGTAGAACATTCTTAAGACCCTATCCCCAAATAAACACAACATGAATTAAAAACCTAACTGGAGAACTGGATACTAAAAGACTCCCAGAGGAAAACCTAGACAGGTCACACTTTGACATAAATTGCAGCAATATCTTTCTAGTTTTGGCTCCTAGGGTAATGGAAATAAAACCAGAAATCAACAAATAGGACCCAATCAAACTCAAAAGTGTTGGCACAGCAAAGGAAACCATAAACAAAAAGGAAAGACAACCTACAGACTGGGAGAAAATATTTGCCAATGAGGCAACTGACAAGGCCTTAATTTCCAAAATATACAAACATCTCATACAACTGAACAACCAAAAACCAAAGTGACCCAATAAAAATGGGCAGAAGAACTACAACGACATTTCTCAAAAACATACAAATGGCCAAACGGGCACATGAAAAGATTCTCAACATCAGTAATTATTAAAGAAATGCAAATCAAAACTACAATGAGGCCCCACCTCACAAAGGTCAGAATGGCCATCATTAAAATGTCTATATATACCAAATGCTGGAGAGGGTGTGGAGAAAAGGGAACCCTCCTACACTGTGCATAGGAATGTAAATTGGTGCAGCCGCTTTGGAAAACAGTATGCAGCTTATTGAAAAAGCTAAAAATTGACTTGTCATATGCTCCAGCAACCCAACTCCTGGGTCTATAACCAGAGAACCTTCTAATTCAAGAAGGTACGTGAATCCCTATGTGCACAGCAGCACTATTAACCATATCCAAGACATGGAAGCAACCCAAATGTTCACTGGCACATGAATGGCTAAAGCATTTGTGGTATATGTATACAATGGAATACTACTCAGCCATAACCAAGGATGAAATAATGCCATTTGCCGCAACATGAATGGAGCTAGAGATTATCACGCTAAGTGAAGCAAGTCACAAAGAGAAGGAGAAATACCATAGGTTATCACGTATATGTGGAATGAAAACTCTGACACAGAAGAACTTATCTACATAAAAGAAACAGACTCACAGACATAGAGAACAGAATGGTTGTTGCCAGGGAGAGGGATGGCATGGAAGAGATGGATTTTGAGTTTGGGGTTAGCAGATGCAAACTATTATACATAGAATGGGGAATGAACAAGGTCATGGAGAAAAGGCAACCCTCCTATACTCTTGAAGGAAATGTCAATTGGTACAGACACTATACAGAACAGTATGGGGTTCCTTAAAAAACTAAAAGTAGAGCTACCATAAGATCCAGCAATCCCACTCCTGGGCATATATTCAGAGTAATACATAGTTCTAAAGGATACATGCCTCCCAATATTCATTGCAGCACTCTTTACCATAGTCAAGACACAGAAGCAACCAAAATGTCCATTGACAGAACAATGGATGAAGGAGATGTGGGACATATATACAATGGAATATTACTCAGCCAACAAAAATAATGAAATGATGCCATTTACAGCAAGATGGATGGACCTGGAGATTATCCTACTACGTGAAGTAAAAATATCATACAATATTGCTTATATACGGAATCTAAAAGGAAATGATAGAAATGAACATATTTTCAAAAGAGAAACAGACTCACAAACATAGATTACACACTTACGGTTATCAGAGGGAATGGGGTGGGGGGAAGGGATAGATTGGGAGTTTAGGATTTACATGTACACACTCTCGTATTCAAACAGATAACAAATAAGGACCTACTGTAGAGTACAGGGATTTTGCTCAAAATTTTGTAATAACCTAAATGGGAATTAATATGAAAACGAATAGGTACATATTATAATGTATAACTGAATCACTTTGCTGCACACCTGCAACTAACACAGCATTGTTACTCAACGATATTCTCATATAAAATACAAATTTGTAAAATTGAAATTAATTAATTAATTAATTGAGAAAAGGAACAAAGTCCTAGTGTACACCAGAGGAAATTGTATTCACTATCCTGTGATAAACCACACTGGACAAGAAAATGAGAAAGAATGCATAGACAGAAAGATAGATAGGTGTATAACAATCAATTTTCTATACAGCAAAAGTAACCCAACATTGTAAATCAACTATACTTCAATTAAATCAATTAAACAAAGACCTAGAGACAAATAAAAGCAAAACCACAATGACCCAAAACCTATGGGATGCAGCAGAAGCTGTTCTAAGAGGGAAGTTGTTAGTGATACAAGCTAACAAGAAGAAAAAGCTTCAATAAATGACGTAACTTTACACCTAACGTAACTAGAGAAAAATGAACAAACAAAACCCCAAATTAGTCGAAGGAAAGAAACCATAATGATCTGAGCAGAAACTTATGAAATAGAGCCTAAAAAACAAACAACAAACAAAGAAAAGATCAATGAAACTAAAACCTGGTTCATTGAAAAGATAAACAATATTCATAATCCTTAGCCAGACTCATCAGGAGAAAAAGGGAGAGGGCCCAAACCAATAAATGTAGAAATGAAAAAGAAGTTACAACTGACATCACAGATATGCAAAGAACACTAAGAGACTACAATGAGCAACTATTTGCCAATAAAATGGAAAATCTACAGCAAATGAACACATTTTTACACAGGTACAATCACCCAGAACTGAACCAGGAAGAACTGGAATATATGAACTGACCAATTACCACTCCTGAAATTGAATCAGTAATTTACAAAGTCCCAAGAAACAGAAACCCAGGACCAGATGGCTTCACAGGGAATTTCTACCATACATTTAGAGAAGAGTTAACACACATCCTCCTGCAAATCTTCCAGAAATTTGCAGAGGTAGGAGCACTTCTGAACTCATTCTATGAGGCCACACTCTCCGTGATTAAAACAAAAAACACAGACAAAAATATCATACACAGAAAAGATAATTACAGGCCCATATCACAGATGAACATAACGCCAAAATCATGAACACAATATTAGCAAACAGAATCCATCAATACATTAAAAGGATTATACATCATGATCAAGTGGGATTTACCCCAGAGATGCAAGGATTTTTCAATATCCGCTAATCAGTCAGTGTGATACATCAATTGAACATAAAGAACATATGATCCTTTCTAGAGAGGGAGGGAAAGCTTTTGATAAAATTCAACATCCATTTACAAAACAAAACTCTGTAGACGGTGAGCACAGAAGAAACATACCTCAATGTAATAAAGGTCGTATATGTCAAACCCAGCACTAGTATCATACTTGCTGGTGAAAAGCTGAAAGAATTTTCTCTAAGATAATGAACAACAAGATCATGAACATGCCCATTCTCACCACTTTTATATAACATAAGTATCAAAGTCCTAGCCAGAGCGACAGAGGAGAAAAATAAAAAAAAAGAATCCAACTTGGAAAAGAAGAAGTAAACCTGTCATTATTTGCAGATGACATGCTAGTACACCTAGAAAAGTCTAAAGAGGCAACCAGAAAACTGCTAAAACTCATCAATGAATTCAGTAAAGTTGCAGGATACAAAATTATTACAGAGAAATCTGCTTCATTTCCATACACTATCAGTGATAGATCCGAAGGAGAAACTCAGGAAACAATCCCATTTATCATAGCATCAAATAGAAGAAAATAGTTTAGAAATCAACCTACCTAAGGAGGGAAAAGAACCTTACTCCAAAAACTCTAAGATATTGATGAAAGAAATTAAAGCCGACAAACACTGATGGAAAGAAAGACCTGTTCTTGATCGGGAAGAATCAATATTGTTAAAATTATCACACTGTTCAGAACGATCTACAGATACAATGAAATCCCTATCAAATGACCAAGGGCATTTTTCGCAGAACTAGACCACAAAAAAATTAAATATTTATGGAAACACAAAGGACCCTGAGTGACCAAAACAATCTTGGGAAAGAGGAAAGAAGCTGAAGGGATCACTCTCCCAGTCTTCAGACTATATTACCAGGCTACAGTAAGCAAAACAGTATGGAATGCTGGCAAAAAAAACCCAACATATAGATCAATGAAACAGGAAAGAAAGCACAGAAATAAACCATTCAGCTATGGTCAATTAATTTAAGACAAAGGAGGCAAGAATATACGATGGAGAAAATACCGTCTATTCAATAAGTGGTGCTGGGAAAACTGGACAGCTACATGTAAAGAATGAAAGTAGAACATTCTTAAGACCCTATCCCCAAATAAACACAACATGAATTAAAAACCTAACTGGAGAACTGGATACTAAAAGACTCCCAGAGGAAAACCTAGACAGGTCACACTTTGACATAAATTGCAGCAATATCTTTCTAGTTTTGGCTCCTAGGGTAATGGAAATAAAACCAGAAATCAACAAATAGGACCTAATCAAACTCAAAAGTGTTGGCACAGCAAAGGAAACCATAAACAAAAAGGAAAGACAACCTACAGACTGGGAGAAAATATTTGCCAATGAGGCAACTGACAAGGCCTTAATTTCCAAAATATACAAACATCTCATACAACTGAACAACCAAAAACCAAAGTGACCCAATAAAAATGGGCAGAAGAACTACAACGACATTTCTCAAAAACATACAAATGGCCAAACGGGCACATGAAAAGATTCTCAACATCAGTAATTATTAAAGAAATGCAAATCAAAACTACAATGAGGCCCCACCTCACAAAGGTCAGAATGGCCATCATTAAAATGTCTATATATACCAAATGCTGGAGAGGGTGTGGAGAAAAGGGAACCCTCCTACACTGTGCATAGGAATGTAAATTGGTGCAGCCGCTTTGGAAAACAGTATGCAGCTTATTGAAAAAGCTAAAAATTGACTTGTCATATGCTCCAGCAACCCAACTCCTGAGTATATAACCAGAGAACCTTCTAATTCAAGAAGGTACGTGAATCCCTATGTGCACAGCAGCACTATTAACCATATCCAAGACATGGAAGCAACCCAAATGTTCACTGGCACATGAATGGCTAAAGCATTTGTGGTATATGTATACAATGGAATACTACTCAGCCATAACCAAGGATGAAATAATGCCATTTGCCGCAACATGAATGGAGCTAGAGATTATCACGCTAAGTGAAGCAAGTCACAAAGAGAAGGAGAAATACCATAGGTTATCACGTATATGTGGAATGAAAACTCTGACACAGAAGAACTTATCTACATAAAAGAAACAGACTCACAGACATAGAGAACAGAATGGTTGTTGCCAGGGAGAGGGATGGCATGGAAGAGATGGATTTTGAGTTTGGGGTTAGCAGATGCAAACTATTATACATAGAATGGGGAATGAACAAGGTCATGGAGAAAAGGCAACCCTCCTATACTCTTGAAGGAAATGTCAATTGGTACAGACACTATACAGAACAGTATGGGGTTCCTTAAAAAACTAAAAGTAGAGCTACCATAAGATCCAGCAATCCCACTCCTGGGCATATATTCAGAGTAATACATAGTTCTAAAGGATACATGCCTCCCAATATTCATTGCAGCACTCTTTACCATAGTCAAGACACAGAAGCAACCAAAATGTCCATTGACAGAACAATGGATGAAGGAGATGTGGGACATATATACAATGGAATATTACTCAGCCAACAAAAATAATGAAATGATGCCATTTACAGCAAGATGGATGGACCTGGAGATTATCCTACTACGTGAAGTAAAAATATCATACAATATTGCTTATATACGGAATCTAAAAGGAAATGATAGAAATGAACATATTTTCAAAAGAGAAACAGACTCACAAACATAGATTACACACTTACGGTTATCAGAGGGAATGGGGTGGGGGGAAGGGATAGATTGGGAGTTTAGGATTTACATGTACACACTCTCGTATTCAAACAGATAACAAAAAGGACCTACTGTAGAGTACAGGGATTTTGCTCAAAATTTTGTAATAACCTAAATGGGAATTAATATGAAAACGAATAGGTACATATTATAATGTATAACTGAATCACTTTGCTGCACACCTGCAACTAACACAGCATTGTTACTAAACGATATTCTCATATAAAATACAAATTTGTAAAATTGAAATTAATTAATTAATTAATTGAGAAAAGGAACAAAGTCCTAGTGTACACCAGAGGAAATTGTATTCAATATCCTGTGATAAACCACACTGGACAAGAAAATGAGAAAGAATGCATAGACAGAAAGATAGATAGGTGTATAACAATCAATATTCTATACAGCAAAAGTAACCCAACATTGTAAATCAACTATACTTCAATTAAATCAATTAAACAAAGACCTAGAGACAAATAAAAGCAAAACCACAATGACCCAAAACCTATGGGATGCAGCAGAAGCTGTTCTAAGAGGGAAGTTGTTAGTGATACAAGCTAACAAGAAGAAAAAGCTTCAATAAATGACGTAACTTTACACCTAACGTAACTAGAGAAAAATGAACAAACAAAACCCCAAATTAGTCGAAGGAAAGAAACCATAATGATCTGAGCAGAAACTTATGAAATAGAGCCTAAAAAACAAACAACAAACAAAGAAAAGATCAATGAAACTAAAACCTGGTTCATCGAAAAGATAAACAATATTCATAATCCTTAGCCAGACTCATCAGGAGAAAAAGGGAGAGGGCTCAAACCAATAAATGTAGAAATGAAAAAGAAGTTACAACTGACATCACAGATATGCAAAGAACAGTAAGAGACTACAATGAGCAACTATTTGCCAATAAAATGGAAAATCTACAGCAAATGAACACATTTTTACAGAGGTACAATCACCCAGAACTGAACCAGGAAGAACTGGAATATATGAACTGACCAATTACCACTCCTGAAATTGAATCAGTAATTTACAAAGTCCCAAGAAACAGAAACCCAGGACCAGATGGCTTCACAGGGAATTTCTACCATACATTTAGAGAAGAGTTAACACACATCCTTCTGCAAATCTTCCAGAAATTTGCAGAGGTAGGAGCACTTCTGAACTCATTCTATGAGGCCACACTCTCCGTGATTAAAACAAAAAACACAGACAAAAATATCATACACAGAAAAGATAATTACAGGCCCATATCACAGATGAACATAACGCCAAAATCATGAACACAATATTAGCAAACAGAATCCATCAATACATTAAAAGGATTATACATCATGATCAAGTGGGATTTACCCCAGAGATGCAAGGATTTTTCAATATCCACAAATAAATCAGTGTGATACATCAATTGAACATAAAGAACATATGATCCTTTCTAGAGAGGGAGGGAAAGCTTTTGATAAAATTCAACATCCATTTATGATAAAAAACAAAACAAAACTCTGTAGACGGTGAGCACAGAAGAAACATACCTCAATGTAATAAAGGTCGTATATGTCAAACCCAGCACTAGTATCATACTTGCTGGTGGAAAGCTGAAAGAATTTTCTCTAAGATAATGAACAACAAGATCATGAACATGCCCATTCTCACCACTTTTATATAACATAAGTATCAAAGTCCTAGCCAGAGCGACAGAGGAGAAAAATAAAAATAAAGAATCCAACTTGGAAAAGAAGAAGTAAACCTGTCATTTTTTGCAGATGACATGCTAGTACACCTAGAAAAGTCTAAAGAGGCAACCAGAAAACTGCTAAAACTCATCAATGAATTCAGTAAAGTTGCAGGATACAAAATTATTACAGAGAAATCTGCTTCATTTCCATACACTATCAGTGATAGATCCGAAGGAGAAACTCAGGAAACAATCCCATTTATCATAGCATCAAATAGAAGAAAATAGTTTAGAAATCAACCTACCTAAGGAGGGAAAAGAACCTTACTCCAAAAACTATAAGATATTGATGAAAGAAATTAAAGCCGACAAACACTGATGGAAAGAAAGACCTGTTCTTGATTGGGAAGAATCAATATTGTTAAAATTATCACACTGTTCAGAACGATCTACAGATCCAATGAAATCCCTATCAAATGACCAAGGGCATTTTTCGCAGAACTAGACCACAAAATCTTTAAATTTGTATGGAAACACAAAGGACCCTGAGTGACCAAAACAATCTTGGGAAAGAGGAAAGAAGCTGAAGGGGTCACTCTCCCAGTCTTCAGACTATATTACCAGGCTACAGTAAGCAAAACAGTATGGAATGCTGGCAAAAAAAACCAACATATAGATCAATGAAACAGGACAGAAAGCACAGAAATAAACCATTCAGCTATGGTCAATTAATTTAAGACAAAGGAGGCAAGAATATACGATGGAGAAAATACCGTCTATTCAATAAGTGGTGCTGGGAAAACTGGACAGCTACATGTAAAGAATGAAAGTAGAACATTCTTAAGACCCTATCCCCAAATAAACACAACATGAATTAAAAACCTAACTGGAGAACTGGATACTAAAAGACTCCCAGAGGAAAACCTAGACAGGTCACACTTTGACATAAATTGCAGCAATATCTTTCTAGTTTTGGCTCCTAGGGTAATGGAAATAAAACCAGAAATCAACAAATAGGACCCAATCAAACTCAAAAGTGTTGGCACAGCAAAGGAAACCATAAACAAAAAGGAAAGACAACCTACAGACTGGGAGAAAATATTTGCCAATGAGGCAACTGACAAGGCCTTAATTTCCAAAATATACAAACATCTCATACAACTGAACAACCAAAAACCAAAGTGACCCAATAAAAATGGGCAGAAGAACTACAACGACATTTCTCAAAAACATACAAATGGCCAAACGGGCACATGAAAAGATTCTCAACATCAGTAATTATTAAAGAAATGCAAATCAAAACTACAATGAGGCCCCACCTCACAAAGGTCAGAATGGCCATCATTAAAATGTCTATACATACCAAATGCTGGAGAGGGTGTGGAGAAAAGGGAACCCTCCTACACTGTGCATAGGAATGTAAATTGGTGCAGCCGCTTTGGAAAACAGTATGCAGCTTATTGAAAAAGCTAAAAATTGACTTGTCATATGCTCCAGCAACCCAACTCCTGGGTCTATAACCAGAGAACCTTCTAATTCAAGAAGGTACGTGAATCCCTATGTGCACAGCAGCACTATTAACCATAGCCAAGACGTGGAAGCAACCCAAATGTTCACTGGCACATGAATGGCTAAAGCATTTGTGGTATATGTATACAATGGAATACTACTCAGCCATAACCAAGGATGAAATAATGCCATTTGCCGCAACATGAATGGAGCTAGAGATTATCACACTAAGTGAAGCAAGTCACAAAGAGAAGGAGAAATACCATAGGTTATCACGTATATGTGGAATGAAAACTCTGACACAGAAGAACTTATCTACATAAAAGAAACAGACTCACAGACATAGAGAACAGAATGGTTGTTGCCAGGGAGAGGGGAGGCATGGAAGAGATGGATTTTGAGTTTGGGGTTAGCAGATGCAAACTATTATACATAGAATGGGGAATGAACAAGGTCATGGAGAAAAGGCAACCCTCCTATACTCTTGAAGGAAATGTCAATTGGTACAGACACTATAGAGCACAGTATGGGGTTCCTTAGGAAACTAAAAGTAGAGCTACCATATGATCCAGCAATCCCACTCCTGGGCATATATTCAGAGTAATACATAGTTCTAAAGGATACATGCCTCCCAATATTCATTGCAGCACTCTTTACCATAGTCAAGACACAGAAGCAACCAAAATGTCCATTGACAGAACAATGGATGAAGGAGATGTGGGACATATATACAATGGAATATTACTCAGCCAACAAAAATAATGAAATGATGCCATTTACAGCAAGATGGATGGACCTGGAGATTATCCTACTATGTGAAGTAAAAATATCATACAATATTGCTTATATATGGAATCTAAAAGGAAATGATAGAAATGAACATATTTTCAAAAGAGAAACAGACTCACAAACATAGATTACACACTTACGGTTATCAGAGGGAATGGGGTGGGGGGAAGGGATAGATTGGGAGTTTAGGATTTACATGTACACACTCTCGTATTCAAACAGATAACAAATAAGGACCTACTGTAGAGTACAGGGATTTTGCTCAAAATTTTGTAATAACCTAAATGGGAATTAATATGAAAACGAATAGGTACATATTATAATGTATAACTGAATCACTTTGCTGCACACCTGCAACTAACACAGCATTGTTACTCAACGATATTCTCATATAAAATACAAATTTGTAAAATTGAAATTAATTAATTAATTAATTGAGAAAAGGAACAAAGTCCTAGTGTACACCAGAGGAAATTGTATTCACTATCCTGTGATAAACCACACTGGACAAGAAAATGAGAAAGAATGCATAGACAGAAAGATAGATAGGTGTATAACAATCAATTTTCTATACAGCAAAAGTAACCCAACATTGTAAATCAACTATACTTCAATTAAATCCATTAAACAAAGACCTAGAGACAAATAAAAGCAAAACCACAATGACCCAAAACCTATGGGATGCAGCAGAAGCTGTTCTAAGAGGGAAGTTGTTAGTGATACAAGCTAACAAGAAGAAAAAGCTTCAATAAATGACGTAACTTTACACCTAACGTAACTAGAGAAAAATGAACAAACAAAACCCCAAATTAGTCGAAGGAAAGAAACCATAATGATCTGAGCAGAAACTTATGAAATAGAGCCTAAAAAACAAACAACAAACAAAGAAAAGATCAATGAAACTAAAACCTGGTTCATTGAAAAGATAAACAATATTCATAATCCTTAGCCAGACTCATCAGGAGAAAAAGGGAGAGGGCCCAAACCAATAAATGTAGAAATGAAAAAGAAGTTACAACTGACATCACAGATATGCAAAGAACACTAAGAGACTACAATGAGCAACTATTTGCCAATAAAATGGAAAATCTACAGCAAATGAACACATTTTTACACAGGTACAATCACCCAGAACTGAACCAGGAAGAACTGGAATATATGAACTGACCAATTACCACTCCTGAAATTGAATCAGTAATTTACAAAGTCCCAAGAAACAGAAACCCAGGACCAGATGGCTTCACAGGGAATTTCTACCATACATTTAGAGAAGAGTTAACACACATCCTCCTGCAAATCTTCCAGAAATTTGCAGAGGTAGGAGCACTTCTGAACTCATTCTATGAGGCCACACTCTCCGTGATTAAAACAAAAAACACAGACAAAAATATCATACACAGAAAAGATAATTACAGGCCCATATCACAGATGAACATAACGCCAAAATCATGAACACAATATTAGCAAACAGAATCCATCAATACATTAAAAGGATTATACATCATGATCAAGTGGGATTTACCCCAGAGATGCAAGGATTTTTCAATATCCACTAATCAGTCAGTGTGATACATCAATTGAACATAAAGAACATATGATCCTTTCTAGAGAGGAAGGGAAAGCTTTTGATAAAATTCAACATCCATTTATGATAAAAAACAAAACAAAACTCTGTAGACGGTGAGCACAGAAGAAACATACCTCAATGTAATAAAGGTCATATATGTCAAACCCAGCACTAGTATCATACTTGCTGGTGGAAAGCTGAAAGAATTTTCTCTAAGATAATGAACAACAAGATCATGAACATGCCCATTCTCACCACTTTTATATAACATAAGTATCAAAGTCCTAGCCAGAGCGACAGAGGAGAAAAATAAAAATAAAGAATCCAACTTGGAAAAGAAGAAGTAAACCTGTCATTTTTTGCAGATGACATGCTAGTACACATAGAAAAGTCTAAAGAGGCAACCAGAAAACTGCTAAAACTCATCAATGAATTCAGTAAAGTTGCAGGATACAAAATTATTACAGAGAAATCTGCTTCATTTCCATACACTATCAGTGATAGATCCGAAGGAGAAACTCAGGAAACAATCCCATTTATCATAGCATCAAATAGAAGAAAATAGTTTAGAAATCAACCTACTTAAGGAGGGAAAAGAACCTTACTCCAAAAACTATAAGATATTGATGAAAGAAATTAAAGCCGACAAACACTGATGGAAAGAAAGACCTGTTCTTGATTGGGAAGAATCAATATTGTTAAAATTATCACACTGTTCAGAACGATCTACAGATCCAATGAAATCCCTATCAAATGACCAAGGGCATTTTTGGCAGAACTAGAGCACAAAATCTTTAAATTTGTATGGAAACACAAAGGACCCTGAGTGACCAAAACAATCTTGGGAAAGAGGAAAGAAGCTGAAGGGGTCACTCTCCCAGTCTTCAGACTATATTACCAGACTACAGTAAGCAAAACAGTATGGAATGCTGGCAAAAAAAACCAACATATAGATCAATGAAACAGGACAGAAAGCACAGAAATAAACCATTCAGCTATGGTCAATTAATTTAAGACAAAGGAGGCAAGAATATACGATGGAGAAAATACCGTCTATTCAATAAGTGGTGCTGGGAAAACTGGACAGCTACATGTAAAGAATGAAAGTAGAACATTCTTAAGACCCTATCCCCAAATAAACACAACATGAATTAAAAACCTAACTGGAGAACTGGATACTAAAAGACTCCCAGAGGAAAACCTAGACAGGTCACACTTTGACATAAATTGCAGCAATATCTTTCTAGTTTTGGCTCCTAGGGTAATGGAAATAAAACCAGAAATCAACAAATAGGACCCAATCAAACTCAAAAGTGTTGGCACAGCAAAGGAAACCATAAACAAAAAGGAAAGACAACCTACAGACTGGGAGAAAATATTTGCCAATGAGGCAACTGACAAGGCCTTAATTTCCAAAATATACAAACATCTCATACAACTGAACAACCAAAAACCAAAGTGACCCAATAAAAATGGGCAGAAGAACTACAACGACATTTCTCAAAAACATACAAATGGCCAAACGGGCACATGAAAAGATTCTCAACATCAGTAATTATTAAAGAAATGCAAATCAAAACTACAATGAGGCCCCACCTCACAAAGGTCAGAATGGCCATCATTAAAATGTCTATACATACCAAATGCTGGAGAGGGTGTGGAGAAAAGGGAACCCTCCTACACTGTGCATAGGAATGTAAATTGGTGCAGCCGCTTTGGAAAACAGTATGCAGCTTATTGAAAAAGCTAAAAATTGACTTGTCATATGCTCCAGCAACCCAACTCCTGGGTCTATAACCAGAGAACCTTCTAATTCAAGAAGGTACGTGAATCCCTATGTGCACAGCAGCACTATTAACCATAGCCAAGACGTGGAAGCAACCCAAATGTTCACGGGCACATGAATGGCTAAAGCATTTGTGGTATATGTATACAATGGAATACTACTCAGCCATAAGAAAGGATGAAATAATGCCATTTGCCGCAACATGAATGGAGCTAGAGATTATCACACTAAGTGAAGCAAGTCACAAAGAGAAGGAGAAATACCATAGGTTATCACGTATATGTGGAATGAAAACTCTGACACAGAAGAACTTATCTACATAAAAGAAACAGACTCACAGACATAGAGAAGAGAATGGTTGTTGCCAGGGAGAGGGGAGGCATGGAAGAGATGGATTTTGAGTTTGGGGTTAGCAGATGCAAACTATTATACATAGAATGGGGAATGAACAAGGTCATGGAGAAAAGGCAACCCTCCTATACTCTTGAAGGAAATGTCAATTGGTACAGACACTATAGAGCACAGTATGGGGTTCCTTAGGAAACTAAAAGTAGAGCTACCATATGATCCAGCAATCCCACTCCTGGGCATATATTCAGAGTAATACATAGTTCTAAAGGATACATGCCTCCCAATATTCATTGCAGCACTCTTTACCATAGTCAAGACACAGAAGCAACCAAAATGTCCATTGACAGAACAATGGATGAAGGAGATGTGGGACATATATACAATGGAATATTACTCAGCCAACAAAAATAATGAAATGATGCCATTTACAGCAAGATGGATGGACCTGGAGATTATCCTACTATGTGAAGTAAAAATATCATACAATATTGCTTATATATGGAATCTAAAAGGAAATGATAGAAATGAACATATTTTCAAAAGAGAAACAGACTCACAAACATAGATTACACACTTACGGTTATCAGAGGGAATGGGGTGGGGGGAAGGGATAGATTGGGAGTTTAGGATTTACATGTACACACTCTCGTATTCAAACAGATAACAAATAAGGACCTACTGTAGAGTACAGGGATTTTGCTCAAAATTTTGTAATAACCTAAATGGGAATTAATATGAAAACGAATAGGTACATATTATAATGTATAACTGAATCACTTTGCTGCACACCTGCAACTAACACAGCATTGTTACTCAACGATATTCTCATATAAAATACAAATTTGTAAAATTGAAATTAATTAATTAATTAATTGAGAAAAGGAACAAAGTCCTAGTGTACACCAGAGGAAATTGTATTCACTATCCTGTGATAAACCACACTGGACAAGAAAATGAGAAAGAATGCATAGACAGAAAGATAGATAGGTGTATAACAATCAATTTTCTATACAGCAAAAGTAACCCAACATTGTAAATCAACTATACTTCAATTAAATCCATTAAACAAAGACCTAGAGACAAATAAAAGCAAAACCACAATGACCCAAAACCTATGGGATGCAGCAGAAGCTGTTCTAAGAGGGAAGTTGTTAGTGATACAAGCTAACAAGAAGAAAAAGCTTCAATAAATGACGTAACTTTACACCTAACGTAACTAGAGAAAAATGAACAAACAAAACCCCAAATTAGTCGAAGGAAAGAAACCATAATGATCTGAGCAGAAACTTATGAAATAGAGCCTAAAAAACAAACAACAAACAAAGAAAAGATCAATGAAACTAAAACCTGGTTCATTGAAAAGATAAACAATATTCATAATCCTTAGCCAGACTCATCAGGAGAAAAAGGGAGAGGGCCCAAACCAATAAATGTAGAAATGAAAAAGAAGTTACAACTGACATCACAGATATGCAAAGAACACTAAGAGACTACAATGAGCAACTATTTGCCAATAAAATGGAAAATCTACAGCAAATGAACACATTTTTACACAGGTACAATCACCCAGAACTGAACCAGGAAGAACTGGAATATATGAACTGACCAATTACCACTCCTGAAATTGAATCAGTAATTTACAAAGTCCCAAGAAACAGAAACCCAGGACCAGATGGCTTCACAGGGAATTTCTACCATACATTTAGAGAAGAGTTAACACACATCCTCCTGCAAATCTTCCAGAAATTTGCAGAGGTAGGAGCACTTCTGAACTCATTCTATGAGGCCACACTCTCCGTGATTAAAACAAAAAACACAGACAAAAATATCATACACAGAAAAGATAATTACAGGCCCATATCACAGATGAACATAACGCCAAAATCATGAACACAATATTAGCAAACAGAATCCATCAATACATTAAAAGGATTATACATCATGATCAAGTGGGATTTACCCCAGAGATGCAAGGATTTTTCAATATCCACTAATCAGTCAGTGTGATACATCAATTGAACATAAAGAACATATGATCCTTTCTAGAGAGGGAGGGAAAGCTTTTGATAAAATTCAACATCCATTTATGATAAAAAACAAAACAAAACTCTGTAGACGGTGAGCACAGAAGAAACATACCTCAATGTAATAAAGGTCATATATGTCAAACCCAGCACTAGTATCATACTTGCTGGTGGAAAGCTGAAAGAATTTTCTCTAAGATAATGAACAACAAGATCATGAACATGCCCATTCTCACCACTTTTATATAACATAAGTATCAAAGTCCTAGCCAGAGCGACAGAGGAGAAAAATAAAAATAAAGAATCCAACTTGGAAAAGAAGAAGTAAACCTGTCATTATTTGCAGATGACATGCTAGTACACATAGAAAAGTCTAAAGAGGCAACCAGAAAACTGCTAAAACTCATCAATGAATTCAGTAAAGTTGCAGGATACAAAATTATTACAGAGAAATCTGCTTCATTTCCATACACTATCAGTGATAGATCCGAAGGAGAAACTCAGGAAACAATCCCATTTATCATAGCATCAAATAGAAGAAAATAGTTTAGAAATCAACCTACCTAAGGAGGGAAAAGAACCTTACTCCAAAAACTATAAGATATTGATGAAAGAAATTAAAGCCGACAAACACTGATGGAAAGAAAGACCTGTTCTTGATTGGGAAGAATCAATATTGTTAAAATTATCACACTGTTCAGAACGATCTACAGATCCAATGAAATCCCTATCAAATGACCAAGGGCATTTTTGGCAGAACTAGAGCACAAAATCTTTAAATTTGTATGGAAACACAAAGGACCCTGAGTGACCAAAACAATCTTGGGAAAGAGGAAAGAAGCTGAAGGGGTCACTCTCCCAGTCTTCAGACTATATTACCAGGCTACAGTAAGCAAAACAGTATGGAATGCTGGCAAAAAAAACCAACATATAGATCAATGAAACAGGACAGAAAGCACAGAAATAAACCATTCAGCTATGGTCAATTAATTTAAGACAAAGGAGGCAAGAATATACGATGGAGAAAATACCGTCTATTCAATAAGTGGTGCTGGGAAAACTGGACAGCTACATGTAAAGAATGAAAGTAGAACATTCTTAAGACCCTATCCCCAAATAAACACAACATGAATTAAAAACCTAACTGGAGAACTGGATACTAAAAGACTCCCAGAGGAAAACCTAGACAGGTCACACTTTGACATAAATTGCAGCAATATCTTTCTAGTTTTGGCTCCTAGGGTAATGGAAATAAAACCAGAAATCAACAAATAGGACCCAATCAAACTCAAAAGTGTTGGCACAGCAAAGGAAACCATAAACAAAAAGGAAAGACAACCTACAGACTGGGAGAAAATATTTGCCAATGAGGCAACTGACAAGGCCTTAATTTCCAAAATATACAAACATCTCATACAACTGAACAACCAAAAACCAAAGTGACCCAATAAAAATGGGCAGAAGAACTACAACGACATTTCTCAAAAACATACAAATGGCCAAACGGGCACATGAAAAGATTCTCAACATCAGTAATTATTAAAGAAATGCAAATCAAAACTACAATGAGGCCCCACCTCACAAAGGTCAGAATGGCCATCATTAAAATGTCTATACATACCAAATGCTGGAGAGGGTGTGGAGAAAAGGGAACCCTCCTACACTGTGCATAGGAATGTAAATTGGTGCAGCCGCTTTGGAAAACAGTATGCAGCTTATTGAAAAAGCTAAAAATTGACTTGTCATATGCTCCAGCAACCCAACTCCTGGGTCTATAACCAGAGAACCTTCTAATTCAAGAAGGTACGTGAATCCCTATGTGCACAGCAGCACTATTAACCATAGCCAAGACGTGGAAGCAACCCAAATGTTCACTGGCACATGAATGGCTAAAGCATTTGTGGTATATGTATACAATGGAATACTACTCAGCCATAACCAAGGATGAAATAATGCCATTTGCCGCAACATGAATGGAGCTAGAGATTATCACACTAAGTGAAGCAAGTCACAAAGAGAAGGAGAAATACCATAGGTTATCACGTATATGTGGAATGAAAACTCTGACACAGAAGAACTTATCTACATAAAAGAAACAGACTCACAGACATAGAGAAGAGAATGGTTGTTGCCAGGGAGAGGGGAGGCATGGAAGAGATGGATTTTGAGTTTGGGGTTAGCAGATGCAAACTATTATACATAGAATGGGGAATGAACAAGGTCATGGAGAAAAGGCAACCCTCCTATACTCTTGAAGGAAATGTCAATTGGTACAGACACTATAGAGCACAGTATGGGGTTCCTTAGGAAACTAAAAGTAGAGCTACCATATGATCCAGCAATCCCACTCCTGGGCATATATTCAGAGTAATACATAGTTCTAAAGGATACATGCCTCCCAATATTCATTGCAGCACTCTTTACCATAGTCAAGACACAGAAGCAACCAAAATGTCCATTGACAGAACAATGGATGAAGGAGATGTGGGACATATATACAATGGAATATTACTCAGCCAACAAAAATAATGAAATGATGCCATTTACAGCAAGATGGATGGACCTGGAGATTATCCTACTATGTGAAGTAAAAATATCATACAATATTGCTTATATATGGAATCTAAAAGGAAATGATAGAAATGAACATATTTTCAAAAGAGAAACAGACTCACAAACATAGATTACACACTTACGGTTATCAGAGGGAATGGGGTGGGGGGAAGGGATAGATTGGGAGTTTAGGATTTACATGTACACACTCTCGTATTCAAACAGATAACAAATAAGGACCTACTGTAGAGTACAGGGATTTTGCTCAAAATTTTGTAATAACCTAAATGGGAATTAATATGAAAACGAATAGGTACATATTATAATGTATAACTGAATCACTTTGCTGCACACCTGCAACTAACACAGCATTGTTACTCAACGATATTCTCATATAAAATACAAATTTGTAAAATTGAAATTAATTAATTAATTAATTGAGAAAAGGAACAAAGTCCTAGTGTACACCAGAGGAAATTGTATTCAATATCCTGTGATAAACCACACTGGACAAGAAAATGAGAAAGAATGCATAGACAGAAAGATAGATAGGTGTATAACAATCAATTTTCTATACAGCAAAAGTAACCCAACATTGTAAATCAACTATACTTCAATTAAATCCATTAAACAAAGACCTAGAGACAAATAAAAGCAAAACCACAATGACCCAAAACCTATGGGATGCAGCAGAAGCTGTTCTAAGAGGGAAGTTGTTAGTGATACAAGCTAACAAGAAGAAAAAGCTTCAATAAATGACGTAACTTTACACCTAACGTAACTAGAGAAAAATGAACAAACAAAACCCCAAATTAGTCGAAGGAAAGAAACCATAATGATCTGAGCAGAAACTTATGAAATAGAGCCTAAAAAACAAACAACAAACAAAGAAAAGATCAATGAAACTAAAACCTGGTTCATTGAAAAGATAAACAATATTCATAATCCTTAGCCAGACTCATCAGGAGAAAAAGGGAGAGGGCCCAAACCAATAAATGTAGAAATGAAAAAGAAGTTACAACTGACATCACAGATATGCAAAGAACACTAAGCGACTACAATGAGCAACTATTTGCCAATAAAATGGAAAATCTACAGCAAATGAACACATTTTTACAGAGGTACAATCACCCAGAACTGAACCAGGAAGAACTGGAATATATGAACTGACGAATTACCACTCCTGAAATTGAATCAGTAATTTACAAAGTCCCAAGAAACAGAAACCCAGGACCAGATGGCTTCACAGGGAATTTCTACCATACATTTAGAGAAGAGTTAACACACATCCTTCTGCAAATATTCCAGAAATTTGCAGAGGTAGGAGCACTTCTGAACTCATTCTATGAGGCCACACTCTCCGTGATTAAAACAAAAAACACAGACAAAAATATCATACACAGAAAAGATAATTACAGGCCCATATCACAGATGAACATAATGCCAAAATCATGAACACAATATTAGCAAACAGAATCCATCAATACATTAAAAGGATTATACATCATGATCAAGTGGGATTTACCCCAGAGATGCAAGGATTTTTCAATATCCACAAATCAATCGGTGTGATACATCAATTGAACATAAAGAACATATGATCCTTTCTAGAGAGGGAGGGAAAGCTTTTGATAAAATTCAACATCCATTTATGATAAAAAACAAAACAAAACTCTGTAGACGGTGAGCACAGAAGAAACATACCTCAATGTAATAAAGGTCGTATATGTGAAACCCAGCACTAGTATCATACTTGCTGGTGAAAAGCTGAAAGAATTTTCTCTAAGATAATGAACAACAAGATCATGAACATGCCCATTCTCACCACTTTTATATAACATAAGTATCAAAGTCCTAGCCAGAGCGACAGAGGAGAAAAATAAAAATAAAGAATCCAACTTGGAAAAGAAGAAGTAAACCTGTCATTTTTTGCAGATGACATGCTAGTACACCTAGAAAAGTCTAAAGAGGCAACCAGAAAACTGCTAAAACTCATCAATGAATTCAGTAAAGTTGCAGGATACAAAATTATTACAGAGAAATCTGCTTCATTTCCATACACTATCAGTGATAGATCCGAAGGAGAAACTCAGGAAACAATCCCATTTATCATAGCATCAAATAGAAGAAAACAGTTTAGAAATCAACCTACCTAAGGAGGGAAAAGAACCTTACTCCAAAAACTATAAGATATTGATGAAAGAAATTAAAGCCGACAAACACTGATGGAAAGAAAGACCTGTTCTTGATTGGGAAGAATCAATATTGTTAGAATTATCACACTGTTCAGAACGATCTACAGATCCAATGAAATCCCTATCAAATGACCAAGGGCATTTTTCGCAGAACTAGACCACAAAAAATTTAAATTTGTTTGGAAACACAAAGGACCCTGAGTGACCAAAACAATCTTGGGAAAGAGGAAAGAAACTGAAGGGGTCACTCTCCCAGTCTTCAGACTATATTACCAGGCTACAGTAAGCAAAACAGTATGGAATGCTGGCAAAAAAACCCAACATATAGATCAATGAAACAGGACAGAAAGCACAGAAATAAACCATTCAGCTATGGTCAATTAATTTAAGACAAAGGAGGCAAGAATATACGATGGAGAAAATACCGTCTATTCAATAAGTGGTGCTGGGAAAACTGGACAGCTACATGTAAAGAATGAAAGTAGAACATTCTTAAGACCCTATCCCCAAATAAACACAACATGAATTAAAAACCTAACTGGAGAACTGGATACTAAAAGACTCCCAGAGGAAAACCTAGACAGGTCACACTTTGACATAAATTGCAGCAATATCTTTCTAGTTTTGGCTCCTAGGGTAATGGAAATAAAACCAGAAATCAACAAATAGGACCTAATCAAACTCAAAAGTGTTGGCACAGCAAAGGAAACCATAAACAAAAAGGAAAGACAACCTACAGACTGGGAGAAAATATTTGCCAATGAGGCAACTGACAAGGCCTTAATTTCCAAAATATACAAACATCTCATACAACTGAACAACCAAAAACCAAAGTGACCCAATAAAAATGGGCAGAAGAACTACAACGACATTTCTCAAAAACATACAAATGGCCAAACGGGCACATGAAAAGATTCTCAACATCAGTAATTATTAAAGAAATGCAAATCAAAACTACAATGAGGCCCCACCTCACAAAGGTCAGAATGGCCATCATTAAAATGTCTATACATACCAAATGCTGGAGAGGGTGTGGAGAAAAGGGAACCCTCCTACACTGTGCATAGGAATGTAAATTGGTGCAGCCGCTTTGGAAAACAGTATGCAGCTTATTGAAAAAGCTAAAAATTGACTTGTCATATGCTCCAGCAACCCAACTCCTGGGTCTATAACCAGAGAACCTTCTAATTCAAGAAGGTACGTGAATCCCTATGTGCACAGCAGCACTATTAACCATAGCCAAGACATGGAAGCAACCCAAATGTTCACTGGCACATGAATGGCTAAAGCATTTGTGGTATATGTATACAATGGAATACTACTCAGCCATAACCAAGGATGAAATAATGCCATTTGCCGCAACATGAATGGAGCTAGAGATTATCACACTAAGTGAAGCAAGTCACAAAGAGAAGGAGAAATACCATAGGTTATCACGTATATGTGGAATGAAAACTCTGACACAGAAGAACTTATCTACATAAAAGAAACAGACTCACAGACATAGAGAACAGAATGGTTGTTGCCAGGGAGAGGGGAGGCATGGAAGAGATGGATTTTGAGTTTGGGGTTAGCAGATGCAAACTATTATACATAGAATGGGGAATGAACAAGGTCATGGAGAAAAGGCAACCCTCCTATACTCTTGAAGGAAATGTCAATTGGTACAGACACTATAGAGCACAGTATGGGGTTCCTTAGGAAACTAAAAGTAGAGCTACCATATGATCCAGCAATCCCACTCCTGGGCATATATTCAGAGTAATACATAGTTCTAAAGGATACATGCCTCCCAATATTCATTGCAGCACTCTTTACCATAGTCAAGACACAGAAGCAACCAAAATGTCCATTGACAGAACAATGGATGAAGGAGATGTGGGACATATATACAATGGAATATTACTCAGCCAACAAAAATAATGAAATGATGCCATTTACAGCAAGATGGATGGACCTGGAGATTATCCTACTATGTGAAGTAAAAATATCATACAATATTGCTTATATACGGAATCTAAAAGGAAATGATAGAAATGAACATATTTTCAAAAGAGAAACAGACTCACAAACATAGATTACACACTTACGGTTATCAGAGGGAATGGGGTGGGGGGAAGGGATAGATTGGGAGTTTAGGATTTACATGTACACACTCTCGTATTCAAACAGATAACAAATAAGGACCTACTGTAGAGTACAGGGATTTTGCTCAAAATTTTGTAATAACCTAAATGGGAATTAATATGAAAACGAATAGGTACATATTATAATGTATAACTGAATCACTTTGCTGCACACCTGCAACTAACACAGCATTGTTACTCAACGATATTCTCATATAAAATACAAATTTGTAAAATTGAAATTAATTAATTAATTAATTGAGAAAAGGAACAAAGTCCTAGTGTACACCAGAGGAAATTGTATTCAATATCCTGTGATAAACCACACTGGACAAGAAAATGAGAAAGAATGCATAGACAGAAAGATAGATAGGTGTATAACAATCAATTTTCTATACAGCAAAAGTAACCCAACATTGTAAATCAACTATACTTCAATTAAATCCATTAAACAAAGACCTAGAGACAAATAAAAGCAAAACCACAATGACCCAAAACCTATGGGATGCAGCAGAAGCTGTTCTAAGAGGGAAGTTGTTAGTGATACAAGCTAACAAGAAGAAAAAGCTTCAATAAATGACGTAACTTTACACCTAACGTAACTAGAGAAAAATGAACAAACAAAACCCCAAATTAGTCGAAGGAAAGAAACCATAATGATCTGAGCAGAAACTTATGAAATAGAGCCTAAAAAACAAACAACAAACAAAGAAAAGATCAATGAAACTAAAACCTGGTTCATTGAAAAGATAAACAATATTCATAATCCTTAGCCAGACTCATCAGGAGAAAAAGGGAGAGGGCCCAAACCAATAAATGTAGAAATGAAAAAGAAGTTACAACTGACATCACAGATATGCAAAGAACACTAAGCGACTACAATGAGCAACTATTTGCCAATAAAATGGAAAATCTACAGCAAATGAACACATTTTTACAGAGGTACAATCACCCAGAACTGAACCAGGAAGAACTGGAATATATGAACTGACCAATTACCACTCCTGAAATTGAATCAGTAATTTACAAAGTCCCAAGAAACAGAAACCCAGGACCAGATGGCTTCACAGGGAATTTCTACCATACATTTAGAGAAGAGTTAACACACATCCTTCTGCAAATCTTCCAGAAATTTGCAGAGGTAGGAGCACTTCTGAACTCATTCTATGAGGCCACACTCTCCGTGATTAAAACAAAAAACACAGACAAAAATATCATACACAGAAAAGATAATTACAGGCCCATATCACAGATGAACATAACGCCAAAATCATGAACACAATATTAGCAAACAGAATCCATCAATACATTAAAAGGATTATACATCATGATCAAGTGGGATTTACCCCAGAGATGCAAGGATTTTTCAATATCCACAAATAAATCAGTGTGATACATCAATTGAACATAAAGAACATATGATCCTTTCTAGAGAGGGAGGGAAAGCTTTTGATAAAATTCAACATCCATTTATGATAAAAAACAAAACAAAACTCTGTAGACGGTGAGCACAGAAGAAACATACCTCAATGTAATAAAGGTCGTATATGTCAAACCCAGCACTAGTATCATACTTGCTGGTGGAAAGCTGAAAGAATTTTCTCTAAGATAATGAACAACAAGATCATGAACATGCCCATTCTCACCACTTTTATATAACATAAGTATCAAAGTCCTAGCCAGAGCGACAGAGGAGAAAAATAAAAATAAAGAATCCAACTTGGAAAAGAAGAAGTAAACCTGTCATTTTTTGCAGATGACATGCTAGTACACCTAGAAAAGTCTAAAGAGGCAACCAGAAAACTGCTAAAACTCATCAATGAATTCAGTAAAGTTGCAGGATACAAAATTATTACAGAGAAATCTGCTTCATTTCCATACACTATCAGTGATAGATCCGAAGGAGAAACTCAGGAAACAATCCCATTTATCATAGCATCAAATAGAAGAAAATAGTTTAGAAATCAACCTACCTAAGGAGGGAAAAGAACCTTACTCCAAAAACTATAAGATATTGATGAAAGAAATTAAAGCCGACAAACACTGATGGAAAGAAAGACCTGTTCTTGATTGGGAAGAATCAATATTGTTAAAATTATCACACTGTTCAGAACGATCTACAGATCCAATGAAATCCCTATCAAATGACCAAGGGCATTTTTCGCAGAACTAGACCACAAAATCTTTAAATTTGTATGGAAACACAAAGGACCCTGAGTGACCAAAACAATCTTGGGAAAGAGGAAAGAAGCTGAAGGGGTCACTCTCCCAGTCTTCAGACTATATTACCAGGCTACAGTAAGCAAAACAGTATGGAATGCTGGCAAAAAAAACCAACATATAGATCAATGAAACAGGACAGAAAGCACAGAAATAAACCATTCAGCTATGGTCAATTAATTTAAGACAAAGGAGGCAAGAATATACGATGGAGAAAATACCGTCTATTCAATAAGTGGTGCTGGGAAAACTGGACAGCTACATGTAAAGAATGAAAGTAGAACATTCTTAAGACCCTATCCCCAAATAAACACAACATGAATTAAAAACCTAACTGGAGAACTGGATACTAAAAGACTCCCAGAGGAAAACCTAGACAGGTCACACTTTGACATAAATTGCAGCAATATCTTTCTAGTTTTGGCTCCTAGGGTAATGGAAATAAAACCAGAAATCAACAAATAGGACCCAATCAAACTCAAAAGTGTTGGCACAGCAAAGGAAACCATAAACAAAAAGGAAAGACAACCTACAGACTGGGAGAAAATATTTGCCAATGAGGCAACTGACAAGGCCTTAATTTCCAAAATATACAAACATCTCATACAACTGAACAACCAAAAACCAAAGTGACCCAATAAAAATGGGCAGAAGAACTACAACGACATTTCTCAAAAACATACAAATGGCCAAACGGGCACATGAAAAGATTCTCAACATCAGTAATTATTAAAGAAATGCAAATCAAAACTACAATGAGGCCCCACCTCACAAAGGTCAGAATGGCCATCATTAAAATGTCTATACATACCAAATGCTGGAGAGGGTGTGGAGAAAAGGGAACCCTCCTACACTGTGCATAGGAATGTAAATTGGTGCAGCCGCTTTGGAAAACAGTATGCAGCTTATTGAAAAAGCTAAAAATTGACTTGTCATATGCTCCAGCAACCCAACTCCTGGGTCTATAACCAGAGAACCTTCTAATTCAAGAAGGTACGTGAATCCCTATGTGCACAGCAGCACTATTAACCATAGCCAAGACGTGGAAGCAACCCAAATGTTCACTGGCACATGAATGGCTAAAGCATTTGTGGTATATGTATACAATGGAATACTACTCAGCCATAACCAAGGATGAAATAATGCCATTTGCCGCAACATGAATGGAGCTAGAGATTATCACACTAAGTGAAGCAAGTCACAAAGAGAAGGAGAAATACCATAGGTTATCACGTATATGTGGAATGAAAACTCTGACACAGAAGAACTTATCTACATAAAAGAAACAGACTCACAGACATAGAGAACAGAATGGTTGTTGCCAGGGAGAGGGGAGGCATGGAAGAGATGGATTTTGAGTTTGGGGTTAGCAGATGCAAACTATTATACATAGAATGGGGAATGAACAAGGTCATGGAGAAAAGGCAACCCTCCTATACTCTTGAAGGAAATGTCAATTGGTACAGACACTATAGAGCACAGTATGGGGTTCCTTAGGAAACTAAAAGTAGAGCTACCATATGATCCAGCAATCCCACTCCTGGGCATATATTCAGAGTAATACATAGTTCTAAAGGATACATGCCTCCCAATATTCATTGCAGCACTCTTTACCATAGTCAAGACACAGAAGCAACCAAAATGTCCATTGACAGAACAATGGATGAAGGAGATGTGGGACATATATACAATGGAATATTACTCAGCCAACAAAAATAATGAAATGATGCCATTTACAGCAAGATGGATGGACCTGGAGATTATCCTACTATGTGAAGTAAAAATATCATACAATATTGCTTATATATGGAATCTAAAAGGAAATGATAGAAATGAACATATTTTCAAAAGAGAAACAGACTCACAAACATAGATTACACACTTACGGTTATCAGAGGGAATGGGGTGGGGGGAAGGGATAGATTGGGAGTTTAGGATTTACATGTACACACTCTCGTATTCAAACAGATAACAAATAAGGACCTACTGTAGAGTACAGGGATTTTGCTCAAAATTTTGTAATAACCTAAATGGGAATTAATATGAAAACGAATAGGTACATATTATAATGTATAACTGAATCACTTTGCTGCACACCTGCAACTAACACAGCATTGTTACTCAACGATATTCTCATATAAAATACAAATTTGTAAAATTGAAATTAATTAATTAATTAATTGAGAAAAGGAACAAAGTCCTAGTGTACACCAGAGGAAATTGTATTCAATATCCTGTGATAAACCACACTGGACAAGAAAATGAGAAAGAATGCATAGACAGAAAGATAGATAGGTGTATAACAATCAATTTTCTATACAGCAAAAGTAACCCAACATTGTAAATCAACTATACTTCAATTAAATCCATTAAACAAAGACCTAGAGACAAATAAAAGCAAAACCACAATGACCCAAAACCTATGGGATGCAGCAGAAGCTGTTCTAAGAGGGAAGTTGTTAGTGATACAAGCTAACAAGAAGAAAAAGCTTCAATAAATGACGTAACTTTACACCTAACGTAACTAGAGAAAAATGAACAAACAAAACCCCAAATTAGTCGAAGGAAAGAAACCATAATGATCTGAGCAGAAACTTATGAAATAGAGCCTAAAAAACAAACAACAAACAAAGAAAAGATCAATGAAACTAAAACCTGGTTCATTGAAAAGATAAACAATATTCATAATCCTTAGCCAGACTCATCAGGAGAAAAAGGGAGAGGGCCCAAACCAATAAATGTAGAAATGAAAAAGAAGTTACAACTGACATCACAGATATGCAAAGAACACTAAGCGACTACAATGAGCAACTATTTGCCAATAAAATGGAAAATCTACAGCAAATGAACACATTTTTACAGAGGTACAATCACCCAGAACTGAACCAGGAAGAACTGGAATATATGAACTGACCAATTACCACTCCTGAAATTGAATCAGTAATTTACAAAGTCCCAAGAAACAGAAACCCAGGACCAGATGGCTTCACAGGGAATTTCTACCATACATTTAGAGAAGAGTTAACACACATCCTTCTGCAAATCTTCCAGAAATTTGCAGAGGTAGGAGCACTTCTGAACTCATTCTATGAGGCCACACTCTCCGTGATTAAAACAAAAAACACAGACAAAAATATCATACACAGAAAAGATAATTACAGGCCCATATCACAGATGAACATAACGCCAAAATCATGAACACAATATTAGCAAACAGAATCCATCAATACATTAAAAGGATTATACATCATGATCAAGTGGGATTTACCCCAGAGATGCAAGGATTTTTCAATATCCACAAATAAATCAGTGTGATACATCAATTGAACATAAAGAACATATGATCCTTTCTAGAGAGGGAGGGAAAGCTTTTGATAAAATTCAACATCCATTTATGATAAAAAACAAAACAAAACTCTGTAGACGGTGAGCACAGAAGAAACATACCTCAATGTAATAAAGGTCGTATATGTCAAACCCAGCACTAGTATCATACTTGCTGGTGGAAAGCTGAAAGAATTTTCTCTAAGATAATGAACAACAAGATCATGAACATGCCCATTCTCACCACTTTTATATAACATAAGTATCAAAGTCCTAGCCAGAGCGACAGAGGAGAAAAATAAAAATAAAGAATCCAACTTGGAAAAGAAGAAGTAAACCTGTCATTTTTTGCAGATGACATGCTAGTACACATAGAAAAGTCTAAAGAGGCAACCAGAAAACTGCTAAAACTCATCAATGAATTCAGTAAAGTTGCAGGATACAAAATTATTACAGAGAAATCTGCTTCATTTCCATACACTATCAGTGATAGATCCGAAGGAGAAACTCAGGAAACAATCCCATTTATCATAGCATCAAATAGAAGAAAATAGTTTAGAAATCAACCTACCTAAGGAGGGAAAAGAACCTTACTCCAAAAACTATAAGATATTGATGAAAGAAATTAAAGCCGACAAACACTGATGGAAAGAAAGACCTGTTCTTGATTGGGAAGAATCAATATTGTTAAAATTATCACACTGTTCAGAACGATCTACAGATCCAATGAAATCCCTATCAAATGACCAAGGGCATTTTTCGCAGAACTAGACCACAAAATCTTTAAATTTGTATGGAAACACAAAGGACCCTGAGTGACCAAAACAATCTTGGGAAAGAGGAAAGAAGCTGAAGGGGTCACTCTCCCAGTCTTCAGACTATATTACCAGGCTACAGTAAGCAAAACAGTATGGAATGCTGGCAAAAAAAACCAACATATAGATCAATGAAACAGGACAGAAAGCACAGAAATAAACCATTCAGCTATGGTCAATTAATTTAAGACAAAGGAGGCAAGAATATACGATGGAGAAAATACCGTCTATTCAATAAGTGGTGCTGGGAAAACTGGACAGCTACATGTAAAGAATGAAAGTAGAACATTCTTAAGACCCTATCCCCAAATAAACACAACATGAATTAAAAACCTAACTGGAGAACTGGATACTAAAAGACTCCCAGAGGAAAACCTAGACAGGTCACACTTTGACATAAATTGCAGCAATATCTTTCTAGTTTTGGCTCCTAGGGTAATGGAAATAAAACCAGAAATCAACAAATAGGACCCAATCAAACTCAAAAGTGTTGGCACAGCAAAGGAAACCATAAACAAAAAGGAAAGACAACCTACAGACTGGGAGAAAATATTTGCCAATGAGGCAACTGACAAGGCCTTAATTTCCAAAATATACAAACATCTCATACAACTGAACAACCAAAAACCAAAGTGACCCAATAAAAATGGGCAGAAGAACTACAACGACATTTCTCAAAAACATACAAATGGCCAAACGGGCACATGAAAAGATTCTCAACATCAGTAATTATTAAAGAAATGCAAATCAAAACTACAATGAGGCCCCACCTCACAAAGGTCAGAATGGCCATCATTAAAATGTCTATACATACCAAATGCTGGAGAGGGTGTGGAGAAAAGGGAACCCTCCTACACTGTGCATAGGAATGTAAATTGGTGCAGCCGCTTTGGAAAACAGTATGCAGCTTATTGAAAAAGCTAAAAATTGACTTGTCATATGCTCCAGCAACCCAACTCCTGGGTCTATAACCAGAGAACCTTCTAATTCAAGAAGGTACGTGAATCCCTATGTGCACAGCAGCACTATTAACCATAGCCAAGACGTGGAAGCAACCCAAATGTTCACTGGCACATGAATGGCTAAAGCATTTGTGGTATATGTATACAATGGAATACTACTCAGCCATAACCAAGGATGAAATAATGCCATTTGCCGCAACATGAATGGAGCTAGAGATTATCACACTAAGTGAAGCAAGTCACAAAGAGAAGGAGAAATACCATAGGTTATCACGTATATGTGGAATGAAAACTCTGACACAGAAGAACTTATCTACATAAAAGAAACAGACTCACAGACATAGAGAACAGAATGGTTGTTGCCAGGGAGAGGGGAGGCATGGAAGAGATGGATTTTGAGTTTGGGGTTAGCAGATGCAAACTATTATACATAGAATGGGGAATGAACAAGGTCATGGAGAAAAGGCAACCCTCCTATACTCTTGAAGGAAATGTCAATTGGTACAGACACTATAGAGCACAGTATGGGGTTCCTTAGGAAACTAAAAGTAGAGCTACCATATGATCCAGCAATCCCACTCCTGGGCATATATTCAGAGTAATACATAGTTCTAAAGGATACATGCCTCCCAATATTCATTGCAGCACTCTTTACCATAGTCAAGACACAGAAGCAACCAAAATGTCCATTGACAGAACAATGGATGAAGGAGATGTGGGACATATATACAATGGAATATTACTCAGCCAACAAAAATAATGAAATGATGCCATTTACAGCAAGATGGATGGACCTGGAGATTATCCTACTATGTGAAGTAAAAATATCATACAATATTGCTTATATATGGAATCTAAAAGGAAATGATAGAAATGAACATATTTTCAAAAGAGAAACAGACTCACAAACATAGATTACACACTTACGGTTATCAGAGGGAATGGGGTGGGGGGAAGGGATAGATTGGGAGTTTAGGATTTACATGTACACACTCTCGTATTCAAACAGATAACAAATAAGGACCTACTGTAGAGTACAGGGATTTTGCTCAAAATTTTGTAATAACCTAAATGGGAATTAATATGAAAACGAATAGGTACATATTATAATGTATAACTGAATCACTTTGCTGCACACCTGCAACTAACACAGCATTGTTACTCAACGATATTCTCATATAAAATACAAATTTGTAAAATTGAAATTAATTAATTAATTAATTGAGAAAAGGAACAAAGTCCTAGTGTACACCAGAGGAAATTGTATTCACTATCCTGTGATAAACCACACTGGACAAGAAAATGAGAAAGAATGCATAGACAGAAAGATAGATAGGTGTATAACAATCAATTTTCTATACAGCAAAAGTAACCCAACATTGTAAATCAACTATACTTCAATTAAATCCATTAAACAAAGACCTAGAGACAAATAAAAGCAAAACCACAATGACCCAAAACCTATGGGATGCAGCAGAAGCTGTTCTAAGAGGGAAGTTGTTAGTGATACAAGCTAACAAGAAGAAAAAGCTTCAATAAATGACGTAACTTTACACCTAACGTAACTAGAGAAAAATGAACAAACAAAACCCCAAATTAGTCGAAGGAAAGAAACCATAATGATCTGAGCAGAAACTTATGAAATAGAGCCTAAAAAACAAACAACAAACAAAGAAAAGATCAATGAAACTAAAACCTGGTTCATTGAAAAGATAAACAATATTCATAATCCTTAGCCAGACTCATCAGGAGAAAAAGGGAGAGGGCCCAAACCAATAAATGTAGAAATGAAAAAGAAGTTACAACTGACATCACAGATATGCAAAGAACACTAAGAGACTACAATGAGCAACTATTTGCCAATAAAATGGAAAATCTACAGCAAATGAACACATTTTTACACAGGTACAATCACCCAGAACTGAACCAGGAAGAACTGGAATATATGAACTGACCAATTACCACTCCTGAAATTGAATCAGTAATTTACAAAGTCCCAAGAAACAGAAACCCAGGACCAGATGGCTTCACAGGGAATTTCTACCATACATTTAGAGAAGAGTTAACACACATCCTCCTGCAAATCTTCCAGAAATTTGCAGAGGTAGGAGCACTTCTGAACTCATTCTATGAGGCCACACTCTCCGTGATTAAAACAAAAAACACAGACAAAAATATCATACACAGAAAAGATAATTACAGGCCCATATCACAGATGAACATAACGCCAAAATCATGAACACAATATTAGCAAACAGAATCCATCAATACATTAAAAGGATTATACATCATGATCAAGTGGGATTTACCCCAGAGATGCAAGGATTTTTCAATATCCACTAATCAGTCAGTGTGATACATCAATTGAACATAAAGAACATATGATCCTTTCTAGAGAGGAAGGGAAAGCTTTTGATAAAATTCAACATCCATTTATGATAAAAAACAAAACAAAACTCTGTAGACGGTGAGCACAGAAGAAACATACCTCAATGTAATAAAGGTCATATATGTCAAACCCAGCACTAGTATCATACTTGCTGGTGGAAAGCTGAAAGAATTTTCTCTAAGATAATGAACAACAAGATCATGAACATGCCCATTCTCACCACTTTTATATAACATAAGTATCAAAGTCCTAGCCAGAGCGACAGAGGAGAAAAATAAAAATAAAGAATCCAACTTGGAAAAGAAGAAGTAAACCTGTCATTTTTTGCAGATGACATGCTAGTACACATAGAAAAGTCTAAAGAGGCAACCAGAAAACTGCTAAAACTCATCAATGAATTCAGTAAAGTTGCAGGATACAAAATTATTACAGAGAAATCTGCTTCATTTCCATACACTATCAGTGATAGATCCGAAGGAGAAACTCAGGAAACAATCCCATTTATCATAGCATCAAATAGAAGAAAATAGTTTAGAAATCAACCTACTTAAGGAGGGAAAAGAACCTTACTCCAAAAACTATAAGATATTGATGAAAGAAATTAAAGCCGACAAACACTGATGGAAAGAAAGACCTGTTCTTGATTGGGAAGAATCAATATTGTTAAAATTATCACACTGTTCAGAACGATCTACAGATCCAATGAAATCCCTATCAAATGACCAAGGGCATTTTTGGCAGAACTAGAGCACAAAATCTTTAAATTTGTATGGAAACACAAAGGACCCTGAGTGACCAAAACAATCTTGGGAAAGAGGAAAGAAGCTGAAGGGGTCACTCTCCCAGTCTTCAGACTATATTACCAGGCTACAGTAAGCAAAACAGTATGGAATGCTGGCAAAAAAAACCAACATATAGATCAATGAAACAGGACAGAAAGCACAGAAATAAACCATTCAGCTATGGTCAATTAATTTAAGACAAAGGAGGCAAGAATATACGATGGAGAAAATACCGTCTATTCAATAAGTGGTGCTGGGAAAACTGGACAGCTACATGTAAAGAATGAAAGTAGAACATTCTTAAGACCCTATCCCCAAATAAACACAACATGAATTAAAAACCTAACTGGAGAACTGGATACTAAAAGACTCCCAGAGGAAAACCTAGACAGGTCACACTTTGACATAAATTGCAGCAATATCTTTCTAGTTTTGGCTCCTAGGGTAATGGAAATAAAACCAGAAATCAACAAATAGGACCCAATCAAACTCAAAAGTGTTGGCACAGCAAAGGAAACCATAAACAAAAAGGAAAGACAACCTACAGACTGGGAGAAAATATTTGCCAATGAGGCAACTGACAAGGCCTTAATTTCCAAAATATACAAACATCTCATACAACTGAACAACCAAAAACCAAAGTGACCCAATAAAAATGGGCAGAAGAACTACAACGACATTTCTCAAAAACATACAAATGGCCAAACGGGCACATGAAAAGATTCTCAACATCAGTAATTATTAAAGAAATGCAAATCAAAACTACAATGAGGCCCCACCTCACAAAGGTCAGAATGGCCATCATTAAAATGTCTATACATACCAAATGCTGGAGAGGGTGTGGAGAAAAGGGAACCCTCCTACACTGTGCATAGGAATGTAAATTGGTGCAGCCGCTTTGGAAAACAGTATGCAGCTTATTGAAAAAGCTAAAAATTGACTTGTCATATGCTCCAGCAACCCAACTCCTGGGTCTATAACCAGAGAACCTTCTAATTCAAGAAGGTACGTGAATCCCTATGTGCACAGCAGCACTATTAACCATAGCCAAGACGTGGAAGCAACCCAAATGTTCACGGGCACATGAATGGCTAAAGCATTTGTGGTATATGTATACAATGGAATACTACTCAGCCATAAGAAAGGATGAAATAATGCCATTTGCCGCAACATGAATGGAGCTAGAGATTATCACACTAAGTGAAGCAAGTCACAAAGAGAAGGAGAAATACCATAGGTTATCACGTATATGTGGAATGAAAACTCTGACACAGAAGAACTTATCTACATAAAAGAAACAGACTCACAGACATAGAGAAGAGAATGGTTGTTGCCAGGGAGAGGGGAGGCATGGAAGAGATGGATTTTGAGTTTGGGGTTAGCAGATGCAAACTATTATACATAGAATGGGGAATGAACAAGGTCATGGAGAAAAGGCAACCCTCCTATACTCTTGAAGGAAATGTCAATTGGTACAGACACTATAGAGCACAGTATGGGGTTCCTTAGGAAACTAAAAGTAGAGCTACCATATGATCCAGCAATCCCACTCCTGGGCATATATTCAGAGTAATACATAGTTCTAAAGGATACATGCCTCCCAATATTCATTGCAGCACTCTTTACCATAGTCAAGACACAGAAGCAACCAAAATGTCCATTGACAGAACAATGGATGAAGGAGATGTGGGACATATATACAATGGAATATTACTCAGCCAACAAAAATAATGAAATGATGCCATTTACAGCAAGATGGATGGACCTGGAGATTATCCTACTATGTGAAGTAAAAATATCATACAATATTGCTTATATATGGAATCTAAAAGGAAATGATAGAAATGAACATATTTTCAAAAGAGAAACAGACTCACAAACATAGATTACACACTTACGGTTATCAGAGGGAATGGGGTGGGGGGAAGGGATAGATTGGGAGTTTAGGATTTACATGTACACACTCTCGTATTCAAACAGATAACAAATAAGGACCTACTGTAGAGTACAGGGATTTTGCTCAAAATTTTGTAATAACCTAAATGGGAATTAATATGAAAACGAATAGGTACATATTATAATGTATAACTGAATCACTTTGCTGCACACCTGCAACTAACACAGCATTGTTACTCAACGATATTCTCATATAAAATACAAATTTGTAAAATTGAAATTAATTAATTAATTAATTGAGAAAAGGAACAAAGTCCTAGTGTACACCAGAGGAAATTGTATTCACTATCCTGTGATAAACCACACTGGACAAGAAAATGAGAAAGAATGCATAGACAGAAAGATAGATAGGTGTATAACAATCAATTTTCTATACAGCAAAAGTAACCCAACATTGTAAATCAACTATACTTCAATTAAATCCATTAAACAAAGACCTAGAGACAAATAAAAGCAAAACCACAATGACCCAAAACCTATGGGATGCAGCAGAAGCTGTTCTAAGAGGGAAGTTGTTAGTGATACAAGCTAACAAGAAGAAAAAGCTTCAATAAATGACGTAACTTTACACCTAACGTAACTAGAGAAAAATGAACAAACAAAACCCCAAATTAGTCGAAGGAAAGAAACCATAATGATCTGAGCAGAAACTTATGAAATAGAGCCTAAAAAACAAACAACAAACAAAGAAAAGATCAATGAAACTAAAACCTGGTTCATTGAAAAGATAAACAATATTCATAATCCTTAGCCAGACTCATCAGGAGAAAAAGGGAGAGGGCCCAAACCAATAAATGTAGAAATGAAAAAGAAGTTACAACTGACATCACAGATATGCAAAGAACACTAAGAGACTACAATGAGCAACTATTTGCCAATAAAATGGAAAATCTACAGCAAATGAACACATTTTTACACAGGTACAATCACCCAGAACTGAACCAGGAAGAACTGGAATATATGAACTGACCAATTACCACTCCTGAAATTGAATCAGTAATTTACAAAGTCCCAAGAAACAGAAACCCAGGACCAGATGGCTTCACAGGGAATTTCTACCATACATTTAGAGAAGAGTTAACACACATCCTCCTGCAAATCTTCCAGAAATTTGCAGAGGTAGGAGCACTTCTGAACTCATTCTATGAGGCCACACTCTCCGTGATTAAAACAAAAAACACAGACAAAAATATCATACACAGAAAAGATAATTACAGGCCCATATCACAGATGAACATAACGCCAAAATCATGAACACAATATTAGCAAACAGAATCCATCAATACATTAAAAGGATTATACATCATGATCAAGTGGGATTTACCCCAGAGATGCAAGGATTTTTCAATATCCACTAATCAGTCAGTGTGATACATCAATTGAACATAAAGAACATATGATCCTTTCTAGAGAGGGAGGGAAAGCTTTTGATAAAATTCAACATCCATTTATGATAAAAAACAAAACAAAACTCTGTAGACGGTGAGCACAGAAGAAACATACCTCAATGTAATAAAGGTCATATATGTCAAACCCAGCACTAGTATCATACTTGCTGGTGGAAAGCTGAAAGAATTTTCTCTAAGATAATGAACAACAAGATCATGAACATGCCCATTCTCACCACTTTTATATAACATAAGTATCAAAGTCCTAGCCAGAGCGACAGAGGAGAAAAATAAAAATAAAGAATCCAACTTGGAAAAGAAGAAGTAAACCTGTCATTATTTGCAGATGACATGCTAGTACACATAGAAAAGTCTAAAGAGGCAACCAGAAAACTGCTAAAACTCATCAATGAATTCAGTAAAGTTGCAGGATACAAAATTATTACAGAGAAATCTGCTTCATTTCCATACACTATCAGTGATAGATCCGAAGGAGAAACTCAGGAAACAATCCCATTTATCATAGCATCAAATAGAAGAAAATAGTTTAGAAATCAACCTACCTAAGGAGGGAAAAGAACCTTACTCCAAAAACTATAAGATATTGATGAAAGAAATTAAAGCCGACAAACACTGATGGAAAGAAAGACCTGTTCTTGATTGGGAAGAATCAATATTGTTAAAATTATCACACTGTTCAGAACGATCTACAGATCCAATGAAATCCCTATCAAATGACCAAGGGCATTTTTGGCAGAACTAGAGCACAAAATCTTTAAATTTGTATGGAAACACAAAGGACCCTGAGTGACCAAAACAATCTTGGGAAAGAGGAAAGAAGCTGAAGGGGTCACTCTCCCAGTCTTCAGACTATATTACCAGGCTACAGTAAGCAAAACAGTATGGAATGCTGGCAAAAAAAACCAACATATAGATCAATGAAACAGGACAGAAAGCACAGAAATAAACCATTCAGCTATGGTCAATTAATTTAAGACAAAGGAGGCAAGAATATACGATGGAGAAAATACCGTCTATTCAATAAGTGGTGCTGGGAAAACTGGACAGCTACATGTAAAGAATGAAAGTAGAACATTCTTAAGACCCTATCCCCAAATAAACACAACATGAATTAAAAACCTAACTGGAGAACTGGATACTAAAAGACTCCCAGAGGAAAACCTAGACAGGTCACACTTTGACATAAATTGCAGCAATATCTTTCTAGTTTTGGCTCCTAGGGTAATGGAAATAAAACCAGAAATCAACAAATAGGACCCAATCAAACTCAAAAGTGTTGGCACAGCAAAGGAAACCATAAACAAAAAGGAAAGACAACCTACAGACTGGGAGAAAATATTTGCCAATGAGGCAACTGACAAGGCCTTAATTTCCAAAATATACAAACATCTCATACAACTGAACAACCAAAAACCAAAGTGACCCAATAAAAATGGGCAGAAGAACTACAACGACATTTCTCAAAAACATACAAATGGCCAAACGGGCACATGAAAAGATTCTCAACATCAGTAATTATTAAAGAAATGCAAATCAAAACTACAATGAGGCCCCACCTCACAAAGGTCAGAATGGCCATCATTAAAATGTCTATACATACCAAATGCTGGAGAGGGTGTGGAGAAAAGGGAACCCTCCTACACTGTGCATAGGAATGTAAATTGGTGCAGCCGCTTTGGAAAACAGTATGCAGCTTATTGAAAAAGCTAAAAATTGACTTGTCATATGCTCCAGCAACCCAACTCCTGGGTCTATAACCAGAGAACCTTCTAATTCAAGAAGGTACGTGAATCCCTATGTGCACAGCAGCACTATTAACCATAGCCAAGACGTGGAAGCAACCCAAATGTTCACTGGCACATGAATGGCTAAAGCATTTGTGGTATATGTATACAATGGAATACTACTCAGCCATAACCAAGGATGAAATAATGCCATTTGCCGCAACATGAATGGAGCTAGAGATTATCACACTAAGTGAAGCAAGTCACAAAGAGAAGGAGAAATACCATAGGTTATCACGTATATGTGGAATGAAAACTCTGACACAGAAGAACTTATCTACATAAAAGAAACAGACTCACAGACATAGAGAAGAGAATGGTTGTTGCCAGGGAGAGGGGAGGCATGGAAGAGATGGATTTTGAGTTTGGGGTTAGCAGATGCAAACTATTATACATAGAATGGGGAATGAACAAGGTCATGGAGAAAAGGCAACCCTCCTATACTCTTGAAGGAAATGTCAATTGGTACAGACACTATAGAGCACAGTATGGGGTTCCTTAGGAAACTAAAAGTAGAGCTACCATATGATCCAGCAATCCCACTCCTGGGCATATATTCAGAGTAATACATAGTTCTAAAGGATACATGCCTCCCAATATTCATTGCAGCACTCTTTACCATAGTCAAGACACAGAAGCAACCAAAATGTCCATTGACAGAACAATGGATGAAGGAGATGTGGGACATATATACAATGGAATATTACTCAGCCAACAAAAATAATGAAATGATGCCATTTACAGCAAGATGGATGGACCTGGAGATTATCCTACTATGTGAAGTAAAAATATCATACAATATTGCTTATATACGGAATCTAAAAGGAAATGATAGAAATGAACATATTTTCAAAAGAGAAACAGACTCACAAACATAGATTACACACTTACGGTTATCAGAGGGAATGGGGTGGGGGGAAGGGATAGATTGGGAGTTTAGGATTTACATGTACACACTCTCGTATTCAAACAGATAACAAATAAGGACCTACTGTAGAGTACAGGGATTTTGCTCAAAATTTTGTAATAACCTAAATGGGAATTAATATGAAAACGAATAGGTACATATTATAATGTATAACTGAATCACTTTGCTGCACACCTGCAACTAACACAGCATTGTTACTCAACGATATTCTCATATAAAATACAAATTTGTAAAATTGAAATTAATTAATTAATTAATTGAGAAAAGGAACAAAGTCCTAGTGTACACCAGAGGAAATTGTATTCAATATCCTGTGATAAACCACACTGGACAAGAAAATGAGAAAGAATGCATAGACAGAAAGATAGATAGGTGTATAACAATCAATTTTCTATACAGCAAAAGTAACCCAACATTGTAAATCAACTATACTTCAATTAAATCCATTAAACAAAGACCTAGAGACAAATAAAAGCAAAACCACAATGACCCAAAACCTATGGGATGCAGCAGAAGCTGTTCTAAGAGGGAAGTTGTTAGTGATACAAGCTAACAAGAAGAAAAAGCTTCAATAAATGACGTAACTTTACACCTAACGTAACTAGAGAAAAATGAACAAACAAAACCCCAAATTAGTCGAAGGAAAGAAACCATAATGATCTGAGCAGAAACTTATGAAATAGAGCCTAAAAAACAAACAACAAACAAAGAAAAGATCAATGAAACTAAAACCTGGTTCATTGAAAAGATAAACAATATTCATAATCCTTAGCCAGACTCATCAGGAGAAAAAGGGAGAGGGCCCAAACCAATAAATGTAGAAATGAAAAAGAAGTTACAACTGACATCACAGATATGCAAAGAACACTAAGAGACTACAATGAGCAACTATTTGCCAATAAAATGGAAAATCTACAGCAAATGAACACATTTTTACACAGGTACAATCACCCAGAACTGAACCAGGAAGAACTGGAATATATGAACTGACCAATTACCACTCCTGAAATTGAATCAGTAATTTACAAAGTCCCAAGAAACAGAAACCCAGGACCAGATGGCTTCACAGGGAATTTCTACCATACATTTAGAGAAGAGTTAACACACATCCTTCTGCAAATCTTCCAGAAATTTGCAGAGGTAGGAGCACTTCTGAACTCATTCTATGAGGCCACACTCTCCGTGATTAAAACAAAAAACACAGACAAAAATATCATACACAGAAAAGATAATTACAGGCCCATATCACAGATGAACATAATGCCAAAATCATGAACACAATATTAGCAAACAGAATCCATCAATACATTAAAAGGATTATACATCATGATCAAGTGGGATTTACCCCAGAGATGCAAGGATTTTTCAATATCCACAAATCAATCGGTGTGATACATCAATTGAACATAAAGAACATATGATCCTTTCTAGAGAGGGAGGGAAAGCTTTTGATAAAATTCAACATCCATTTATGATAAAAAACAAAACAAAACTCTGTAGACGGTGAGCACAGAAGAAACATACCTCAATGTAATAAAGGTCGTATATGTGAAACCCAGCACTAGTATCATACTTGCTGGTGAAAAGCTGAAAGAATTTTCTCTAAGATAATGAACAACAAGATCATGAACATGCCCATTCTCACCACTTTTATATAACATAAGTATCAAAGTCCTAGCCAGAGCGACAGAGGAGAAAAATAAAAATAAAGAATCCAACTTGGAAAAGAAGAAGTAAACCTGTCATTTTTTGCAGATGACATGCTAGTACACCTAGAAAAGTCTAAAGAGGCAACCAGAAAACTGCTAAAACTCATCAATGAATTCAGTAAAGTTGCAGGATACAAAATTATTACAGAGAAATCTGCTTCATTTCCATACACTATCAGTGATAGATCCGAAGGAGAAACTCAGGAAACAATCCCATTTATCATAGCATCAAATAGAAGAAAACAGTTTAGAAATCAACCTACCTAAGGAGGGAAAAGAACCTTACTCCAAAAACTATAAGATATTGATGAAAGAAATTAAAGCCGACAAACACTGATGGAAAGAAAGACCTGTTCTTGATTGGGAAGAATCAATATTGTTAGAATTATCACACTGTTCAGAACGATCTACAGATCCAATGAAATCCCTATCAAATGACCAAGGGCATTTTTCGCAGAACTAGACCACAAAAAATTTAAATTTGTTTGGAAACACAAAGGACCCTGAGTGACCAAAACAATCTTGGGAAAGAGGAAAGAAACTGAAGGGGTCACTCTCCCAGTCTTCAGACTATATTACCAGGCTACAGTAAGCAAAACAGTATGGAATGCTGGCAAAAAAACCCAACATATAGATCAATGAAACAGGAAAGAAAGCACAGAAATAAACCATTCAGCTATGGTCAATTAATTTAAGACAAAGGAGGCAAGAATATACGATGGAGAAAATACCGTCTATTCAATAAGTGGTGCTGGGAAAACTGGACAGCTACATGTAAAGAATGAAAGTAGAACATTCTTAAGACCCTATCCCCAAATAAACACAACATGAATTAAAAACCTAACTGGAGAACTGGATACTAAAAGACTCCCAGAGGAAAACCTAGACAGGTCACACTTTGACATAAATTGCAGCAATATCTTTCTAGTTTTGGCTCCTAGGGTAATGGAAATAAAACCAGAAATCAACAAATAGGACCTAATCAAACTCAAAAGTGTTGGCACAGCAAAGGAAACCATAAACAAAAAGGAAAGACAACCTACAGACTGGGAGAAAATATTTGCCAATGAGGCAACTGACAAGGCCTTAATTTCCAAAATATACAAACATCTCATACAACTGAACAACCAAAAACCAAAGTGACCCAATAAAAATGGGCAGAAGAACTACAACGACATTTCTCAAAAACATACAAATGGCCAAACGGGCACATGAAAAGATTCTCAACATCAGTAATTATTAAAGAAATGCAAATCAAAACTACAATGAGGCCCCACCTCACAAAGGTCAGAATGGCCATCATTAAAATGTCTATACATACCAAATGCTGGAGAGGGTGTGGAGAAAAGGGAACCCTCCTACACTGTGCATAGGAATGTAAATTGGTGCAGCCGCTTTGGAAAACAGTATGCAGCTTATTGAAAAAGCTAAAAATTGACTTGTCATATGCTCCAGCAACCCAACTCCTGGGTCTATAACCAGAGAACCTTCTAATTCAAGAAGGTACGTGAATCCCTATGTGCACAGCAGCACTATTAACCATAGCCAAGACATGGAAGCAACCCAAATGTTCACTGGCACATGAATGGCTAAAGCATTTGTGGTATATGTATACAATGGAATACTACTCAGCCATAAACAAGGATGAAATAATGCCATTTGCCGCAACATGAATGGAGCTAGAGATTATCACACTAAGTGAAGCAAGTCACAAAGAGAAGGAGAAATACCATAGGTTATCACGTATATGTGGAATGAAAACTCTGACACAGAAGAACTTATCTACATAAAAGAAACAGACTCACAGACATAGAGAACAGAATGGTTGTTGCCAGGGAGAGGGGAGGCATGGAAGAGATGGATTTTGAGTTTGGGGTTAGCAGATGCAAACTATTATACATAGAATGGGGAATGAACAAGGTCATGGAGAAAAGGCAACCCTCCTATACTCTTGAAGGAAATGTCAATTGGTACAGACACTATAGAGCACAGTATGGGGTTCCTTAGGAAACTAAAAGTAGAGCTACCATATGATCCAGCAATCCCACTCCTGGGCATATATTCAGAGTAATACATAGTTCTAAAGGATACATGCCTCCCAATATTCATTGCAGCACTCTTTACCATAGTCAAGACACAGAAGCAACCAAAATGTCCATTGACAGAACAATGGATGAAGGAGATGTGGGACATATATACAATGGAATATTACTCAGCCAACAAAAATAATGAAATGATGCCATTTACAGCAAGATGGATGGACCTGGAGATTATCCTACTATGTGAAGTAAAAATATCATACAATATTGCTTATATACGGAATCTAAAAGGAAATGATAGAAATGAACATATTTTCAAAAGAGAAACAGACTCACAAACATAGATTACACACTTACGGTTATCAGAGGGAATGGGGTGGGGGGAAGGGATAGATTGGGAGTTTAGGATTTACATGTACACACTCTCGTATTCAAACAGATAACAAATAAGGACCTACTGTAGAGTACAGGGATTTTGCTCAAAATTTTGTAATAACCTAAATGGGAATTAATATGAAAACGAATAGGTACATATTATAATGTATAACTGAATCACTTTGCTGCACACCTGCAACTAACACAGCATTGTTACTCAACGATATTCTCATATAAAATACAAATTTGTAAAATTGAAATTAATTAATTAATTAATTGAGAAAAGGAACAAAGTCCTAGTGTACACCAGAGGAAATTGTATTCAATATCCTGTGATAAACCACACTGGACAAGAAAATGAGAAAGAATGCATAGACAGAAAGATAGATAGGTGTATAACAATCAATTTTCTATACAGCAAAAGTAACCCAACATTGTAAATCAACTATACTTCAATTAAATCCATTAAACAAAGACCTAGAGACAAATAAAAGCAAAACCACAATGACCCAAAACCTATGGGATGCAGCAGAAGCTGTTCTAAGAGGGAAGTTGTTAGTGATACAAGCTAACAAGAAGAAAAAGCTTCAATAAATGACGTAACTTTACACCTAACGTAACTAGAGAAAAATGAACAAACAAAACCCCAAATTAGTCGAAGGAAAGAAACCATAATGATCTGAGCAGAAACTTATGAAATAGAGCCTAAAAAACAAACAACAAACAAAGAAAAGATCAATGAAACTAAAACCTGGTTCATTGAAAAGATAAACAATATTCATAATCCTTAGCCAGACTCATCAGGAGAAAAAGGGAGAGGGCCCAAACCAATAAATGTAGAAATGAAAAAGAAGTTACAACTGACATCACAGATATGCAAAGAACACTAAGAGACTACAATGAGCAACTATTTGCCAATAAAATGGAAAATCTACAGCAAATGAACACATTTTTACAGAGGTACAATCACCCAGAACTGAACCAGGAAGAACTGGAATATATGAACTGACCAATTACCACTCCTGAAATTGAATCAGTAATTTACAAAGTCCCAAGAAACAGAAACCCAGGACCAGATGGCTTCACAGGGAATTTCTACCATACATTTAGAGAAGAGTTAACACACATCCTCCTGCAAATCTTCCAGAAATTTGCAGAGGTAGGAGCACTTCTGAACTCATTCTATGAGGCCACACTCTCCGTGATTAAAACAAAAAACACAGACAAAAATATCATACACAGAAAAGATAATTACAGGCCCATATCACAGATGAACATAACGCCAAAATCATGAACACAATATTAGCAAACAGAATCCATCAATACATTAAAAGGATTATACATCATGATCAAGTGGGATTTACCCCAGAGATGCAAGGATTTTTCAATATCCACTAATCAGTCAGTGTGATACATCAATTGAACATAAAGAACATATGATCCTTTCTAGAGAGGGAGGGAAAGCTTTTGATAAAATTCAACATCCATTTATGATAAAAAACAAAACAAAACTCTGTAGACGGTGAGCACAGAAGAAACATACCTCAATGTAATAAAGGTCATATATGTCAAACCCAGCACTAGTATCATACTTGCTGGTGGAAAGCTGAAAGAATTTTCTCTAAGATAATGAACAACAAGATCATGAACATGCCCATTCTCACCACTTTTATATAACATAAGTATCAAAGTCCTAGCCAGAGCGACAGAGGAGAAAAATAAAAATAAAGAATCCAACTTGGAAAAGAAGAAGTAAACCTGTCATTTTTTGCAGATGACATGCTAGTACACATAGAAAAGTCTAAAGAGGCAACCAGAAAACTGCTAAAACTCATCAATGAATTCAGTAAAGTTGCAGGATACAAAATTATTACAGAGAAATCTGCTTCATTTCCATACACTATCAGTGATAGATCCGAAGGAGAAACTCAGGAAACAATCCCATTTATCATAGCATCAAATAGAAGAAAATAGTTTAGAAATCAACCTACTTAAGGAGGGAAAAGAACCTTACTCCAAAAACTATAAGATATTGATGAAAGAAATTAAAGCCGACAAACACTGATGGAAAGAAAGACCTGTTCTTGATTGGGAAGAATCAATATTGTTAAAATTATCACACTGTTCAGAATGATCTACAGATCCAATGAAATCCCTATCAAATGACCAAGGGCATTTTTGGCAGAACTAGAGCACAAAATCTTTAAATTTGTATGGAAACACAAAGGACCCTGAGTGACCAAAACAATCTTGGGAAAGAGGAAAGAAGCTGAAGGGGTCACTCTCCCAGTCTTCAGACTATATTACCAGGCTACAGTAAGCAAAACAGTATGGAATGCTGGCAAAAAAAACCAACATATAGATCAATGAAACAGGACAGAAAGCACAGAAATAAACCATTCAGCTATGGTCAATTAATTTAAGACAAAGGAGGCAAGAATATACGATGGAGAAAATACCGTCTATTCAATAAGTGGTGCTGGGAAAACTGGACAGCTACATGTAAAGAATGAAAGTAGAACATTCTTAAGACCCTATCCCCAAATAAACACAACATGAATTAAAAACCTAACTGGAGAACTGGATACTAAAAGACTCCCAGAGGAAAACCTAGACAGGTCACACTTTGACATAAATTGCAGCAATATCTTTCTAGTTTTGGCTCCTAGGGTAATGGAAATAAAACCAGAAATCAACAAATAGGACCCAATCAAACTCAAAAGTGTTGGCACAGCAAAGGAAACCATAAACAAAAAGGAAAGACAACCTACAGACTGGGAGAAAATATTTGCCAATGAGGCAACTGACAAGGCCTTAATTTCCAAAATATACAAACATCTCATACAACTGAACAACCAAAAACCAAAGTGACCCAATAAAAATGGGCAGAAGAACTACAACGACATTTCTCAAAAACATACAAATGGCCAAACGGGCACATGAAAAGATTCTCAACATCAGTAATTATTAAAGAAATGCAAATCAAAACTACAATGAGGCCCCACCTCACAAAGGTCAGAATGGCCATCATTAAAATGTCTATACATACCAAATGCTGGAGAGGGTGTGGAGAAAAGGGAACCCTCCTACACTGTGCATAGGAATGTAAATTGGTGCAGCCGCTTTGGAAAACAGTATGCAGCTTATTGAAAAAGCTAAAAATTGACTTGTCATATGCTCCAGCAACCCAACTCCTGGGTCTATAACCAGAGAACCTTCTAATTCAAGAAGGTACGTGAATCCCTATGTGCACAGCAGCACTATTAACCATAGCCAAGACGTGGAAGCAACCCAAATGTTCACTGGCACATGAATGGCTAAAGCATTTGTGGTATATGTATACAATGGAATACTACTCAGCCATAAGAAAGGATGAAATAATGCCATTTGCCGCAACATGAATGGAGCTAGAGATTATCACACTAAGTGAAGCAAGTCACAAAGAGAAGGAGAAATACCATAGGTTATCACGTATATGTGGAATGAAAACTCTGACACAGAAGAACTTATCTACATAAAAGAAACAGACTCACAGACATAGAGAACAGAATGGTTGTTGCCAGGGAGAGGGGAGGCATGGAAGAGATGGATTTTGAGTTTGGGGTTAGCAGATGCAAACTATTATACATAGAATGGGGAATGAACAAGGTCATGGAGAAAAGGCAACCCTCCTATACTCTTGAAGGAAATGTCAATTGTTACAGACACTATAGAGCACAGTATGGGGTTCCTTAGGAAACTAAAAGTAGAGCTACCATATGATCCAGCAATCCCACTCCTGGGCATATATTCAGAGTAATACATAGTTCTAAAGGATACATGCCTCCCAATATTCATTGCAGCACTCTTTACCATAGTCAAGACACAGAAGCAACCAAAATGTCCATTGACAGAACAATGGATGAAGGAGATGTGGGACATATATACAATGGAATATTACTCAGCCAACAAAAATAATGAAATGATGCCATTTAGAGCAAGATGGATGGACCTGGAGATTATCCTACTATGTGAAGTAAAAATATCATACAATATTGCTTATATATGGAATCTAAAAGGAAATGATAGAAATGAACATATTTTCAAAAGAGAAACAGACTCACAAACATAGATTACACACTTACGGTTATCAGAGGGAATGGGGTGGGGGGAAGGGATAGATTGGGAGTTTAGGATTTACATGTACACACTCTCGTATTCAAACAGATAACAAATAAGGACCTACTGTAGAGTACAGGGATTTTGCTCAAAATTTTGTAATAACCTAAATGGGAATTAATATGAAAACGAATAGGTACATATTATAATGTATAACTGAATCACTTTGCTGCACACCTGCAACTAACACAGCATTGTTACTCAACGATATTCTCATATAAAATACAAATTTGTAAAATTGAAATTAATTAATTAATTAATTGAGAAAAGGAACAAAGTCCTAGTGTACACCAGAGGAAATTGTATTCACTATCCTGTGATAAACCACACTGGACAAGAAAATGAGAAAGAATGCATAGACAGAAAGATAGATAGGTGTATAACAATCAATTTTCTATACAGCAAAAGTAACCCAACATTGTAAATCAACTATACTTCAATTAAATCCATTAAACAAAGACCTAGAGACAAATAAAAGCAAAACCACAATGACCCAAAACCTATGGGATGCAGCAGAAGCTGTTCTAAGAGGGAAGTTGTTAGTGATACAAGCTAACAAGAAGAAAAAGCTTCAATAAATGACGTAACTTTACACCTAACGTAACTAGAGAAAAATGAACAAACAAAACCCCAAATTAGTCGAAGGAAAGAAACCATAATGATCTGAGCAGAAACTTATGAAATAGAGCCTAAAAAACAAACAACAAACAAAGAAAAGATCAATGAAACTAAAACCTGGTTCATTGAAAAGATAAACAATATTCATAATCCTTAGCCAGACTCATCAGGAGAAAAAGGGAGAGGGCCCAAACCAATAAATGTAGAAATGAAAAAGAAGTTACAACTGACATCACAGATATGCAAAGAACACTAAGAGACTACAATGAGCAACTATTTGCCAATAAAATGGAAAATCTACAGCAAATGAACACATTTTTACACAGGTACAATCACCCAGAACTGAACCAGGAAGAACTGGAATATATGAACTGACCAATTACCACTCCTGAAATTGAATCAGTAATTTACAAAGTCCCAAGAAACAGAAACCCAGGACCAGATGGCTTCACAGGGAATTTCTACCATACATTTAGAGAAGAGTTAACACACATCCTTCTGCAAATCTTCCAGAAATTTGCAGAGGTAGGAGCACTTCTGAACTCATTCTATGAGGCCACACTCTCCGTGATTAAAACAAAAAACACAGACAAAAATATCATACACAGAAAAGATAATTACAGGCCCATATCACAGATGAACATAATGCCAAAATCATGAACACAATATTAGCAAACAGAATCCATCAATACATTAAAAGGATTATACATCATGATCAAGTGGGATTTACCCCAGAGATGCAAGGATTTTTCAATATCCACAAATCAATCGGTGTGATACATCAATTGAACACAAAGAACATATGATCCTTTCTAGAGAGGGAGGGAAAGCTTTTGATAAAATTCAACATCCATTTATGATAAAAAACAAAACAAAACTCTGTAGACGGTGAGCACAGAAGAAACATACCTCAATGTAATAAAGGTCGTATATGTCAAACCCAGCACTAGTATCATACTTGCTGGTGAAAAGCTGAAAGAATTTTCTCTAAGATAATGAACAACAAGATCATGAACATGCCCATTCTCACCACTTTTATATAACATAAGTATCAAAGTCCTAGCCAGAGCGACAGAGGAGAAAAATAAAAATAAAGAATCCAACTTGGAAAAGAAGAAGTAAACCTGTCATTTTTTGCAGATGACATGCTAGTACACCTAGAAAAGTCTAAAGAGGCAACCAGAAAACTGCTAAAACTCATCAATGAATTCAGTAAAGTTGCAGGATACAAAATTATTACAGAGAAATCTGCTTCATTTCCATACACTATCAGTGATAGATCCTTAGGAGAAACTCAGGAAACAATCCCATTTATCATAGCATCAAATAGAAGAAAACAGTTTAGAAATCAACCTACCTAAGGAGGGAAAAGAACCTTACTCCAAAAACTATAAGATATTGATGAAAGAAATTAAAGCCGACAAACACTGATGGAAAGAAAGACCTGTTCTTGATTGGGAAGAATCAATATTGTTAGAATTATCACACTGTTCAGAACGATCTACAGATCCAATGAAATCCCTATCAAATGACCAAGGGCATTTTTCGCAGAACTAGACCACAAAAAATTTAAATTTGTTTGGAAACACAAAGGACCCTGAGTGACCAAAACAATCTTGGGAAAGAGGAAAGAAACTGAAGGGGTCACTCTCCCAGTCTTCAGACTATATTACCAGGCTACAGTAAGCAAAACAGTATGGAATGCTGGCAAAAAAACCCAACATATAGATCAATGAAACAGGAAAGAAAGCACAGAAATAAACCATTCAGCTATGGTCAATTAATTTAAGACAAAGGAGGCAAGAATATACGATGGAGAAAATACCGTCTATTCAATAAGTGGTGCTGGGAAAACTGGACAGCTACATGTAAAGAATGAAAGTAGAACATTCTTAAGACCCTATCCCCAAATAAACACAACATGAATTAAAAACCTAACTGGAGAACTGGATACTAAAAGACTCCCAGAGGAAAACCTAGACAGGTCACACTTTGACATAAATTGCAGCAATATCTTTCTAGTTTTGGCTCCTAGGGTAATGGAAATAAAACCAGAAATCAACAAATAGGACCTAATCAAACTCAATAGTGTTGGTACAGCAAAGGAAACCATAAACAAAAAGGAAAGACAACCTACAGACTGGGAGAAAATATTTGCCAATGAGGCAACTGACAAGGCCTTAATTTCCAAAATATACAAACATCTCATACAACTGAACAACCAAAAACCAAAGTGACCCAATAAAAATGGGCAGAAGAACTACAACGACATTTCTCAAAAACATACAAATGGCCAAACGGGCACATGAAAAGATTCTCAACATCAGTAATTATTAAAGAAATGCAAATCAAAACTACAATGAGGCCCCACCTCACAAAGGTCAGAATGGCCATCATTAAAATGTCTATACATACCAAATGCTGGAGAGGGTGTGGAGAAAAGGGAACCCTCCTACACTGTGCATAGGAATGTAAATTGGTGCAGCCGCTTTGGAAAACAGTATGCAGCTTATTGAAAAAGCTAAAAATTGACTTGTCATATGCTCCAGCAACCCAACTCCTGGGTCTATAACCAGAGAACCTTCTAATTCAAGAAGGTACGTGAATCCCTATGTGCACAGCAGCACTATTAACCATAGCCAAGACATGGAAGCAACCCAAATGTTCACTGGCACATGAATGGCTAAAGCATTTGTGGTATATGTATACAATGGAATACTACTCAGCCATAACCAAGGATGAAATAATGCCATTTGCCGCAACATGAATGGAGCTAGAGATTATCACACTAAGTGAAGCAAGTCACAAAGAGAAGGAGAAATACCATAGGTTATCACGTATATGTGGAATGAAAACTCTGACACAGAAGAACTTATCTACATAAAAGAAACAGACTCACAGACATAGAGAAGAGAATGGTTGTTGCCAGGGAGAGGGGAGGCATGGAAGAGATGGATTTTGAGTTTGGGGTTAGCAGATGCAAACTATTATACATAGAATGGGGAATGAACAAGGTCATGGAGAAAAGGCAACCCTCCTATACTCTTGAAGGAAATGTCAATTGGTACAGACACTATAGAGCACAGTATGGGGTTCCTTAGGAAACTAAAAGTAGAGCTACCATATGATCCAGCAATCCCACTCCTGGGCATATATTCAGAGTAATACATAGTTCTAAAGGATACATGCCTCCCAATATTCATTGCAGCACTCTTTACCATAGTCAAGACACAGAAGCAACCAAAATGTCCATTGACAGAACAATGGATGAAGGAGATGTGGGACATATATACAATGGAATATTACTCAGCCAACAAAAATAATGAAATGATGCCATTTACAGCAAGATGGATGGACCTGGAGATTATCCTACTACGTGAAGTAAAAATATCATACAATATTGCTTATATACGGAATCTAAAAGGAAATGATAGAAATGAACATATTTTCAAAAGAGAAACAGACTCACAAACATAGATTACACACTTACGGTTATCAGAGGGAATGGGGTGGGGGGAAGGGATAGATTGGGAGTTTAGGATTTACATGTACACACTCTCGTATTCAAACAGATAACAAATAAGGACCTACTGTAGAGTACAGGGATTTTGCTCAAAATTTTGTAATAACCTAAATGGGAATTAATATGAAAACGAATAGGTACATATTATAATGTATAACTGAATCACTTTGCTGCACACCTGCAACTAACACAGCATTGTTACTCAACGATATTCTCATATAAAATACAAATTTGTAAAATTGAAATTAATTAATTAATTAATTGAGAAAAGGAACAAAGTCCTAGTGTACACCAGAGGAAATTGTATTCACTATCCTGTGATAAACCACACTGGACAAGAAAATGAGAAAGAATGCATAGACAGAAAGATAGATAGGTGTATAACAATCAATTTTCTATACAGCAAAAGTAACCCAACATTGTAAATCAACTATACTTCAATTAAATCCATTAAACAAAGACCTAGAGACAAATAAAAGCAAAACCACAATGACCCAAAACCTATGGGATGCAGCAGAAGCTGTTCTAAGAGGGAAGTTGTTAGTGATACAAGCTAACAAGAAGAAAAAGCTTCAATAAATGACGTAACTTTACACCTAACGTAACTAGAGAAAAATGAACAAACAAAACCCCAAATTAGTCGAAGGAAAGAAACCATAATGATCTGAGCAGAAACTTATGAAATAGAGCCTAAAAAACAAACAACAAACAAAGAAAAGATCAATGAAACTAAAACCTGGTTCATTGAAAAGATAAACAATATTCATAATCCTTAGCCAGACTCATCAGGAGAAAAAGGGAGAGGGCCCAAACCAATAAATGTAGAAATGAAAAAGAAGTTACAACTGACATCACAGATATGCAAAGAACACTAAGAGACTACAATGAGCAACTATTTGCCAATAAAATGGAAAATCTACAGCAAATGAACACATTTTTACAGAGGTACAATCACCCAGAACTGAACCAGGAAGAACTGGAATATATGAACTGACCAATTACCACTCCTGAAATTGAATCAGTAATTTACAAAGTCCCAAGAAACAGAAACCCAGGACCAGATGGCTTCACAGGGAATTTCTACCATACATTTAGAGAAGAGTTAACACACATCCTTCTGCAAATCTTCCAGAAATTTGCAGAGGTAGGAGCACTTCTGAACTCATTCTATGAGGCCACACTCTCCGTGATTAAAACAAAAAACACAGACGAAAATATCATACACAGAAAAGATAATTACAGGCCCATATCACAGATGAACATAACGCCAAAATCATGAACACAATATTAGCAAACAGAATCCATCAATACATTAAAAGGATTATACATCATGATCAAGTGGGATTTACCCCAGAGATGCAAGGATTTTTCAATATCCACAAATCAATCGGTGTGATACATCAATTGAACATAAAGAACATATGATCCTTTCCAGAGAGGGAGGGAAAGCTTTTGATAAAATTCAACATCCATTTATGATAAAAAATAAAACAAAACTCTGTAGACGGTGAGCACAGAAGAAACATACCTCAATGTAATAAAGGTCGTATATATCAAACCCAGCACTAGTATCATACTTGCTGGTGGAAAGCTGAAAGAATTTTCTCTAAGATAATGAACAACAAGATCATGAACATGCCCATTCTCACCACTTTTATATAACATAAGTATCAAAGTCCTAGCCAGAGCGACAGAGGAGAAAAATAAAAAAAAAAGAATCCAACTTGGAAAAGAAGAAGTAAACCTGTCATTTTTTGCAGATGACATGCTAGTACACCTAGAAAAGTCTAAAGAGGCAACCAGAAAACTGCTAAAACTCATCAATGAATTCAGTAAAGTTGCAGGATACAAAATTATTACAGAGAAATCTGCTTCATTTCCATACACTATCAGTGATAGATCCGAAGGAGAAACTCAGGAAACAATCCCATTTATCATAGCATCAAATAGAAGAAAATAGTTTAGAAATCAACCTACCTAAGGAGGGAAAAGAACCTTACTCCAAAAACTATAAGATATTGATGAAAGAAATTAAAGCCGACAAACACTGATGGAAAGAAAGACCTGTTCTTGATTGGGAAGAATCAATATTGTTAGAATTATCACACTGTTCAGAACGATCTACAGATCCAATGAAATCCCTATCAAATGACCAAGGGCATTTTTGGCAGAACTAGAGCACAAAATCTTTAAATTTGTATGGAAACACAAAGGACCCTGAGTGACCAAAACAATCTTGGGAAAGAGGAAAGAAGCTGAAGGGGTCACTCTCCCAGTCTTCAGACTATATTACCAGGCTACAGTAAGCAAAACAGTATGGAATGCTGGCAAAAAAACCCAACATATAGATCAATGAAACAGGAAAGAAAGCACAGAAATAAACCATTCAGCTATGGTCAATTAATTTAAGACAAAGGAGGCAAGAATATACGATGGAGAAAATACCGTCTATTCAATAAGTGGTGCTGGGAAAACTGGACAGCTACATGTAAAGAATGAAAGTAGAACATTCTTAAGACCCTATCCCCAAATAAACACAACATGAATTAAAAACCTAACTGGAGAACTGGATACTAAAAGACTCCCAGAGGAAAACCTAGACAGGTCACACTTTGACATAAATTGCAGCAATATCTTTCTAGTTTTGGCTCCTAGGGTAATGGAAATAAAACCAGAAATCAACAAATAGGACCCAATCAAACTCAAAAGTGTTGGCACAGCAAAGGAAACCATAAACAAAAAGGAAAGACAACCTACAGACTGGGAGAAAATATTTGCCAATGAGGCAACTGACAAGGCCTTAATTTCCAAAATATACAAACATCTCATACAACTGAACAACCAAAAACCAAAGTGACCCAATAAAAATGGGCAGAAGAACTACAACGACATTTCTCAAAAACATACAAATGGCCAAACGGGCACATGAAAAGATTCTCAACATCAGTAATTATTAAAGAAATGCAAATCAAAACTACAATGAGGCCCCACCTCACAAAGGTCAGAATGGCCATCATTAAAATGTCTATACATACCAAATGCTGGAGAGGGTGTGGAGAAAAGGGAACCCTCCTACACTGTGCATAGGAATGTAAATTGGTGCAGCCGCTTTGGAAAACAGTATGCAGCTTATTGAAAAAGCTAAAAATTGACTTGTCATATGCTCCAGCAACCCAACTCCTGGGTCTATAACCAGAGAACCTTCTAATTCAAGAAGGTACGTGAATCCCTATGTGCACAGCAGCACTATTAACCATAGCCAAGACATGGAAGCAACCCAAATGTTCACTGGCACATGAATGGCTAAAGCATTTGTGGTATATGTATACAATGGAATACTACTCAGCCATAACCAAGGATGAAATAATGCCATTTGCCGCAACATGAATGGAGCTAGAGATTATCACACTAAGTGAAGCAAGTCACAAAGAGAAGGAGAAATACCATAGGTTATCACGTATATGTGGAATGAAAACTCTGACACAGAAGAACTTATCTACATAAAAGAAACAGACTCACAGACATAGAGAAGAGAATGGTTGTTGCCAGGGAGAGGGGAGGCATGGAGGAGATGGATTTTGAGTTTGGGGTTAGCAGATGCAAACTATTATACATAGAATGGGGAATGAACAAGGTCATGGAGAAAAGGCAACCCTCCTATACTCTTGAAGGAAATGTCAATTGGTACAGACACTATAGAGAACAGTATGGGGTTCCTTAGGAAACTAAAAGTAGAGCTACCATATGATCCAGCAATCCCACTCCTGGGCATATATTCAGAGTAATACATAGTTCTAAAGGATACATGCCTCCCAATATTCATTGCAGCACTCTTTACCATAGTCAAGACACAGAAGCAACCAAAATGTCCACTGACAGAACAATGCATGAAGGAGATGTGGGACATATATACAATGGAATATTACTCAGCCAACAAAAATAACGAAATGATGCCATTTACAGCAAGATGGATGGACCTGGAGATTATCCTACTATGTGAAGTAAAAATATCATACAATATTGCTTATATACGGAATCTAAAAGGAAATGATAGAAATGAACATATTTTCAAAAGAGAAACAGACTCACAAACATAGATTACACACTTACGGTTATCAGAGGGAATGGGGTGGGGGGAAGGGATAGATTGGGAGTTTAGGATTTACATGTACACACTCTCGTATTCAAACAGATAACAAATAAGGACCTACTGTAGAGTACAGGGATTTTGCTCAAAATTTTGTAATAACCTAAATGGGAATTAATATGAAAACGAATAGGTACATATTATAATGTATAACTGAATCACTTTGCTGCACACCTGCAACTAACACAGCATTGTTACTCAACGATATTCTCATATAAAATACAAGTTTGTAAAATTTAAATTAATTAATTGAGAAAAGGAACAAAGTCCTAGTGTACACCAGAGGAAATTGTATTCAATATCCTGTGATAAACCACACTGGACAAGAAAATGAGAAAGAATGCATAGACAGAAAGATAGATAGGTGTATAACAATCAATTTTCTATACAGCAAAAGTAACCCAACATTGTAAATCAACTATACTTCAATTAAATCCATTAAACAAAGACCTAGAGACAAATAAAAGCAAAACCACAATGACCCAAAACCTATGGGATGCAGCAGAAGCTGTTCTAAGAGGGAAGTTGTTAGTGATACAAGCTAACAAGAAGAAAAAGCTTCAATAAATGACGTAACTTTACACCTAACGTAACTAGAGAAAAATGAACAAACAAAACCCCAAATTAGTCGAAGGAAAGAAACCATAATGATCTGAGCAGAAACTTATGAAATAGAGCCTAAAAAACAAACAACAAACAAAGAAAAGATCAATGAAACTAAAACCTGGTTCATTGAAAAGATAAACAATATTCATAATCCTTAGCCAGACTCATCAGGAGAAAAAGGGAGAGGGCCCAAACCAATAAATGTAGAAATGAAAAAGAAGTTACAACTGACATCACAGATATGCAAAGAACACTAAGCGACTACAATGAGCAACTATTTGCCAATAAAATGGAAAATCTACAGCAAATGAACACATTTTTACAGAGGTACAATCACCCAGAACTGAACCAGGAAGAACTGGAATATATGAACTGACCAATTACCACTCCTGAAATTGAATCAGTAATTTACAAAGTCCCAAGAAACAGAAACCCAGGACCAGATGGCTTCACAGGGAATTTCTACCATACATTTAGAGAAGAGTTAACACACATCCTTCTGCAAATCTTCCAGAAATTTGCAGAGGTAGGAGCACTTCTGAACTCATTCTATGAGGCCACACTCTCCGTGATTAAAACAAAAAACACAGACAAAAATATCATACACAGAAAAGATAATTACAGGCCCATATCACAGATGAACATAACGCCAAAATCATGAACACAATATTAGCAAACAGAATCCATCAATACATTAAAAGGATTATACATCATGATCAAGTGGGATTTACCCCAGAGATGCAAGGATTTTTCAATATCCACTAATCAGTCAGTGTGATACATCAATTGAACATAAAGAACATATGATCCTTTCTAGAGAGGGAGGGAAAGCTTTTGATAAAATTCAACATCCATTTATGATAAAAAACAAAACAAAACTCTGTAGACGGTGAGCACAGAAGAAACATACCTCAATGTAATAAAGGTCGTATATGTCAAACCCAGCACTAGTATCATACTTGCTGGTGGAAAGCTGAAAGAATTTTCTCTAAGATAATGAACAACAAGATCATGAACATGCCCATTCTCACCACTTTTATATAACATAAGTATCAAAGTCCTAGCCAGAGCGACAGAGGAGAAAAATAAAAATAAAGAATCCAACTTGGAAAAGAAGAAGTAAACCTGTCATTTTTTGCAGATGACATGCTAGTACACATAGAAAAGTCTAAAGAGGCAACCAGAAAACTGCTAAAACTCATCAATGAATTCAGTAAAGTTGCAGGATACAAAATTATTACAGAGAAATCTGCTTCATTTCCATACACTATCAGTGATAGATCCGAAGGAGAAACTCAGGAAACAATCCCAATTATCATAGCATCAAATAGAAGAAAACAGTTTAGAAATCAACCTACCTAAGGAGGGAAAAGAACCTTACTCCAAAAACTATAAGATATTGATGAAAGAAATTAAAGCCGACAAACACTGATGGAAAGAAAGACCTGTTCTTGATTGGGAAGAATCAATATTGTTAGAATTATCACACTGTTCAGAACGATCTACAGATCCAATGAAATCCCTATCAAATGACCAAGGGCATTTTTCGCAGAACTAGACCACAAAAAATTTAAATTTGTGTGGAAACACAAAGGACCCTGAGTGACCAAAACAATCTTGGGAAAGAGGAAAGAAGCTGAAGGGGTCACTCTCCCAGTCTTCAGACTATATTACCAGGCTACAGTAAGCAAAACAGTATGGAATGCTGGCAAAAAAACCCAACATATAGATCAATGAAACAGGAAAGACAGCACAGAAAAAAACCATTCAGCTATGGTCAATTAATTTAAGACAAAGGAGGCAAGAATATACGATGGAGAAAATACCGTCTATTCAATAAGTGGTGCTGGGAAAACTGGACAGCTACATGTAAAGAATGAAAGTAGAACATTCTTAAGACCCTATCCCCAAATAAACACAACATGAATTAAAAACCTAACTGGAGAACTGGATACTAAAAGACTCCCAGAGGTAAACCTAGACAGGTCACACTTTGACATAAATTGCAGCAATATCTTTCTAGTTTTGGCTCCTAGGGTAATGGAAATAAAACCAGAAATCAACAAATAGGACCTAATCAAACTCAAAAGTGTTGGCACAGCAAAGGAAACCATAAACAAAAAGGAAAGACAACCTACAGACTGGGAGAAAATATTTGCCAATGAGGCAACTGACAAGGCCTTAATTTCCAAAATATACAAACATCTCATACAACTGAACAACCAAAAACCAAAGTGACCCAATAAAAATGGGCAGAAGAACTACAACGACATTTCTCAAAAACATACAAATGGCCAAACGGGCACATGAAAAGATTCTCAACATCAGTAATTATTAAAGAAATGCAAATCAAAACTACAATGAGGCCCCACCTCACAAAGGTCAGAATGGCCATCATTAAAATGTCTATACATACCAAATGCTGGAGAGGGTGTGGAGAAAAGGGAACCCTCCTACACTGTGCATAGGAATGTAAATTGGTGCAGCCGCTTTGGAAAACAGTATGCAGCTTATTGAAAAAACTAAAAATTGACTTGTCATATGCTCCAGCAACCCAACTCCTGGGTCTATAACCAGAGAACCTTCTAATTCAAGAAGGTACGTGAATCCCTATGTGCACAGCAGCACTATTAACCATAGCCAAGACATGGAAGCAACCCAAATGTTCACTGGCACATGAATGGCTAAAGCATTTGTGGTATATGTATACAATGGAATACTACTCAGCCATAACCAAGGATGAAATAATGCCATTTGCCGCAACATGAATGGAGCTAGAGATTATCACGCTAAGTGAAGCAAGTCACAAAGAGAAGGAGAAATACCATAGGTTATCACGTATATGTGGAATGAAAACTCTGACACAGAAGAACTTATCTACATAAAAGAAACAGACTCACAGACATAGAGAAGAGAATGGTTGTTGCCAGAGAGAGGGGAGGCATGGAGGAGATGGATTTTGAGTTTGGGGTTAGCAGATGCAAACTATTATACATAGAATGGGGAATGAACAAGGTCATGGAGAAAAGGCAACCCTCCTATACTCTTGAAGGAAATGTCAATTGGTACAGACACTATAGAGAACAGTATGGGGTTCCTTAGGAAACTAAAAGTAGAGCTACCATATGATCCAGCAATCCCACTCCTGGGCATATATTCAGAGTAATACATAGTTCTAAAGGATACATGCCTCCCAATATTCATTGCAGCACTCTTTACCATAGTCAAGACACAGAAGCAACCAAAATGTCCACTGACAGAACAATGGATGAAGGAGATGTGGGACATATATACAATGGAATATTACTCAGCCAACAAAAATAACGAAATGATGCCATTTACAGCAAGATGGATGGACCTGGAGATTATCCTACTATGTGAAGTAAAAATATCATACAATATTGCTTATATACGGAATCTAAAAGGAAATGATAGAAATGAACATATTTTCAAAAGAGAAACAGACTCACAAACATAGATTACACACTTACGGTTATCAGAGGGAATGGGGTGGGGGGAAGGGATAGATTGGGAGTTTAGGATTTACATGTACACACTCTCGTATTCAAACAGATAACAAATAAGGACCTACTGTAGAGTACAGGGATTTTGCTCAAAATTTTGTAATAACCTAAATGGGAATTAATATGAAAACGAATAGGTACATATTATAATGTATAACTGAATCACTTTGCTGCACACCTGCAACTAACACAGCATTGTTACTCAACGATATTCTCATATAAAATACAAATTTGTAAAATTGAAATTAATTAATTAATTAATTGAGAAAAGGAACAAAGTCCTAGTGTACACCAGAGGAAATTGTATTCAATATCCTGTGATAAACCACACTGGACAAGAAAATGAGAAAGAATGCATAGACAGAAAGATAGATAGGTGTATAACAATCAATTTTCTATACAGCAAAAGTAACCCAACATTGTAAATCAACTATACTTCAATTAAATCCATTAAACAAAGACCTAGAGACAAATAAAAGCAAAACCACAATGACCCAAAACCTATGGGATGCAGCAGAAGCTGTTCTAAGAGGGAAGTTGTTAGTGATACAAGCTAACAAGAAGAAAAAGCTTCAATAAATGACGTAACTTTACACCTAACGTAACTAGAGAAAAATGAACAAACAAAACCCCAAATTAGTCGAAGGAAAGAAACCATAATGATCTGAGCAGAAACTTATGAAATAGAGCCTAAAAAACAAACAACAAACAAAGAAAAGATCAATGAAACTAAAACCTGGTTCATTGAAAAGATAAACAATATTCATAATCCTTAGCCAGACTCATCAGGAGAAAAAGGGAGAGGGCCCAAACCAATAAATGTAGAAATGAAAAAGAAGTTACAACTGACATCACAGATATGCAAAGAACACTAAGCGACTACAATGAGCAACTATTTGCCAATAAAATGGAAAATCTACAGCAAATGAACACATTTTTACAGAGGTACAATCACCCAGAACTGAACCAGGAAGAACTGGAATATATGAACTGACCAATTACCACTCCTGAAATTGAATCAGTAATTTACAAAGTCCCAAGAAACAGAAACCCAGGACCAGATGGCTTCACAGGGAATTTCTACCATACATTTAGAGAAGAGTTAACACACATCCTTCTGCAAATCTTCCAGAAATTTGCAGAGGTAGGAGCACTTCTGAACTCATTCTATGAGGCCACACTCTCCGTGATTAAAACAAAAAACACAGACAAAAATATCATACACAGAAAAGATAATTACAGGCCCATATCACAGATGAACATAACGCCAAAATCATGAACACAATATTAGCAAACAGAATCCATCAATACATTAAAAGGATTATACATCATGATCAAGTGGGATTTACCCCAGAGATGCAAGGATTTTTCAATATCCACTAATCAGTCAGTGTGATACATCAATTGAACATAAAGAACATATGATCCTTTCTAGAGAGGGAGGGAAAGCTTTTGATAAAATTCAACATCCATTTATGATAAAAAACAAAACAAAACTCTGTAGACGGTGAGCACAGAAGAAACATACCTCAATGTAATAAAGGTCGTATATGTCAAACCCAGCACTAGTATCATACTTGCTGGTGGAAAGCTGAAAGAATTTTCTCTAAGATAATGAACAACAAGATCATGAACATGCCCATTCTCACCACTTTTATATAACATAAGTATCAAAGTCCTAGCCAGAGCGACAGAGGAGAAAAATAAAAATAAAGAATCCAACTTGGAAAAGAAGAAGTAAACCTGTCATTTTTTGCAGATGACATGCTAGTACACATAGAAAAGTCTAAAGAGGCAACCAGAAAACTGCTAAAACTCATCAATGAATTCAGTAAAGTTGCAGGATACAAAATTATTACAGAGAAATCTGCTTCATTTCCATACACTATCAGTGATAGATCCGAAGGAGAAACTCAGGAAACAATCCCATTTATCATAGCATCAAATAGAAGAAAATAGTTTAGAAATCAACCTACTTAAGGAGGGAAAAGAACCTTACTCCAAAAACTATAAGATATTGATGAAAGAAATTAAAGCCGACAAACACTGATGGAAAGAAAGACCTGTTCTTGATTGGGAAGAATCAATATTGTTAAAATTATCACACTGTTCAGAACGATCTACAGATCCAATGAAATCCCTATCAAATGACCAAGGGCATTTTTGGCAGAACTAGAGCACAAAATCTTTAAATTTGTATGGAAACACAAAGGACCCTGAGTGACCAAAACAATCTTGGGAAAGAGGAAAGAAGCTGAAGGGGTCACTCTCCCAGTCTTCAGACTATATTACCAGGCTACAGTAAGCAAAACAGTATGGAATGCTGGCAAAAAAAACCAACATATAGATCAATGAAACAGGACAGAAAGCACAGAAATAAACCATTCAGCTATGGTCAATTAATTTAAGACAAAGGAGGCAAGAATATACGATGGAGAAAATACCGTCTATTCAATAAGTGGTGCTGGGAAAACTGGACAGCTACATGTAAAGAATGAAAGTAGAACATTCTTAAGACCCTATCCCCAAATAAACACAACATGAATTAAAAACCTAACTGGAGAACTGGATACTAAAAGACTCCCAGAGGAAAACCTAGACAGGTCACACTTTGACATAAATTGCAGCAATATCTTTCTAGTTTTGGCTCCTAGGGTAATGGAAATAAAACCAGAAATCAACAAATAGGACCCAATCAAACTCAAAAGTGTTGGCACAGCAAAGGAAACCATAAACAAAAAGGAAAGACAACCTACAGACTGGGAGAAAATATTTGCCAATGAGGCAACTGACAAGGCCTTAATTTCCAAAATATACAAACATCTCATACAACTGAACAACCAAAAACCAAAGTGACCCAATAAAAATGGGCAGAAGAACTACAACGACATTTCTCAAAAACATACAAATGGCCAAACGGGCACATGAAAAGATTCTCAACATCAGTAATTATTAAAGAAATGCAAATCAAAACTACAATGAGGCCCCACCTCACAAAGGTCAGAATGGCCATCATTAAAATGTCTATACATACCAAATGCTGGAGAGGGTGTGGAGAAAAGGGAACCCTCCTACACTGTGCATAGGAATGTAAATTGGTGCAGCCGCTTTGGAAAACAGTATGCAGCTTATTGAAAAAGCTAAAAATTGACTTGTCATATGCTCCAGCAACCCAACTCCTGGGTCTATAACCAGAGAACCTTCTAATTCAAGAAGGTACGTGAATCCCTATGTGCACAGCAGCACTATTAACCATAGCCAAGACGTGGAAGCAACCCAAATGTTCACTGGCACATGAATGGCTAAAGCATTTGTGGTATATGTATACAATGGAATACTACTCAGCCATAAGAAAGGATGAAATAATGCCATTTGCCGCAACATGAATGGAGCTAGAGATTATCACACTAAGTGAAGCAAGTCACAAAGAGAAGGAGAAATACCATAGGTTATCACGTATATGTGGAATGAAAACTCTGACACAGAAGAACTTATCTACATAAAAGAAACAGACTCACAGACATAGAGAAGAGAATGGTTGTTGCCAGGGAGAGGGGAGGCATGGAAGAGATGGATTTTGAGTTTGGGGTTAGCAGATGCAAACTATTATACATAGAATGGGGAATGAACAAGGTCATGGAGAAAAGGCAACCCTCCTATACTCTTGAAGGAAATGTCAATTGTTACAGACACTATAGAGCACAGTATGGGGTTCCTTAGGAAACTAAAAGTAGAGCTACCATATGATCCAGCAATCCCACTCCTGGGCATATATTCAGAGTAATACATAGTTCTAAAGGATACATGCCTCCCAATATTCATTGCAGCACTCTTTACCATAGTCAAGACACAGAAGCAACCAAAATGTCCATTGACAGAACAATGGATGAAGGAGATGTGGGACATATATACAATGGAATATTACTCAGCCAACAAAAATAATGAAATGATGCCATTTAGAGCAAGATGGATGGACCTGGAGATTATCCTACTATGTGAAGTAAAAATATCATACAATATTGCTTATATATGGAATCTAAAAGGAAATGATAGAAATGAACATATTTTCAAAAGAGAAACAGACTCACAAACATAGATTACACACTTACGGTTATCAGAGGGAATGGGGTGGGGGGAAGGGATAGATTGGGAGTTTAGGATTTACATGTACACACTCTCGTATTCAAACAGATAACAAATAAGGACCTACTGTAGAGTACAGGGATTTTGCTCAAAATTTTGTAATAACCTAAATGGGAATTAATATGAAAACGAATAGGTACATATTATAATGTATAACTGAATCACTTTGCTGCACACCTGCAACTAACACAGCATTGTTACTCAACGATATTCTCATATAAAATACAAATTTGTAAAATTGAAATTAATTAATTAATTAATTGAGAAAAGGAACAAAGTCCTAGTGTACACCAGAGGAAATTGTATTCACTATCCTGTGATAAACCACACTGGACAAGAAAATGAGAAAGAATGCATAGACAGAAAGATAGATAGGTGTATAACAATCAATTTTCTATACAGCAAAAGTAACCCAACATTGTAAATCAACTATACTTCAATTAAATCCATTAAACAAAGACCTAGAGACAAATAAAAGCAAAACCACAATGACCCAAAACCTATGGGATGCAGCAGAAGCTGTTCTAAGAGGGAAGTTGTTAGTGATACAAGCTAACAAGAAGAAAAAGCTTCAATAAATGACGTAACTTTACACCTAACGTAACTAGAGAAAAATGAACAAACAAAACCCCAAATTAGTCGAAGGAAAGAAACCATAATGATCTGAGCAGAAACTTATGAAATAGAGCCTAAAAAACAAACAACAAACAAAGAAAAGATCAATGAAACTAAAACCTGGTTCATTGAAAAGATAAACAATATTCATAATCCTTAGCCAGACTCATCAGGAGAAAAAGGGAGAGGGCCCAAACCAATAAATGTAGAAATGAAAAAGAAGTTACAACTGACATCACAGATATGCAAAGAACACTAAGAGACTACAATGAGCAACTATTTGCCAATAAAATGGAAAATCTACAGCAAATGAACACATTTTTACACAGGTACAATCACCCAGAACTGAACCAGGAAGAACTGGAATATATGAACTGACCAATTACCACTCCTGAAATTGAATCAGTAATTTACAAAGTCCCAAGAAACAGAAACCCAGGACCAGATGGCTTCACAGGGAATTTCTACCATACATTTAGAGAAGAGTTAACACACATCCTTCTGCAAATCTTCCAGAAATTTGCAGAGGTAGGAGCACTTCTGAACTCATTCTATGAGGCCACACTCTCCGTGATTAAAACAAAAAACACAGACAAAAATATCATACACAGAAAAGATAATTACAGGCCCATATCACAGATGAACATAATGCCAAAATCATGAACACAATATTAGCAAACAGAATCCATCAATACATTAAAAGGATTATACATCATGATCAAGTGGGATTTACCCCAGAGATGCAAGGATTTTTCAATATCCACAAATCAATCGGTGTGATACATCAATTGAACACAAAGAACATATGATCCTTTCTAGAGAGGGAGGGAAAGCTTTTGATAAAATTCAACATCCATTTATGATAAAAAACAAAACAAAACTCTGTAGACGGTGAGCACAGAAGAAACATACCTCAATGTAATAAAGGTCGTATATGTCAAACCCAGCACTAGTATCATACTTGCTGGTGAAAAGCTGAAAGAATTTTCTCTAAGATAATGAACAACAAGATCATGAACATGCCCATTCTCACCACTTTTATATAACATAAGTATCAAAGTCCTAGCCAGAGCGACAGAGGAGAAAAATAAAAATAAAGAATCCAACTTGGAAAAGAAGAAGTAAACCTGTCATTTTTTGCAGATGACATGCTAGTACACCTAGAAAAGTCTAAAGAGGCAACCAGAAAACTGCTAAAACTCATCAATGAATTCAGTAAAGTTGCAGGATACAAAATTATTACAGAGAAATCTGCTTCATTTCCATACACTATCAGTGATAGATCCGAAGGAGAAACTCAGGAAACAATCCCATTTATCATAGCATCAAATAGAAGAAAACAGTTTAGAAATCAACCTACCTAAGGAGGGAAAAGAACCTTACTCCAAAAACTATAAGATATTGATGAAAGAAATTAAAGCCGACAAACACTGATGGAAAGAAAGACCTGTTCTTGATTGGGAAGAATCAATATTGTTAGAATTATCACACTGTTCAGAACGATCTACAGATCCAATGAAATCCCTATCAAATGACCAAGGGCATTTTTCGCAGAACTAGACCACAAAAAATTTAAATTTGTTTGGAAACACAAAGGACCCTGAGTGACCAAAACAATCTTGGGAAAGAGGAAAGAAACTGAAGGGGTCACTCTCCCAGTCTTCAGACTATATTACCAGGCTACAGTAAGCAAAACAGTATGGAATGCTGGCAAAAAAACCCAACATATAGATCAATGAAACAGGAAAGAAAGCACAGAAATAAACCATTCAGCTATGGTCAATTAATTTAAGACAAAGGAGGCAAGAATATACGATGGAGAAAATACCGTCTATTCAATAAGTGGTGCTGGGAAAACTGGACAGCTACATGTAAAGAATGAAAGTAGAACATTCTTAAGACCCTATCCCCAAATAAACACAACATGAATTAAAAACCTAACTGGAGAACTGGATACTAAAAGACTCCCAGAGGAAAACCTAGACAGGTCACACTTTGACATAAATTGCAGCAATATCTTTCTAGTTTTGGCTCCTAGGGTAATGGAAATAAAACCAGAAATCAACAAATAGGACCTAATCAAACTCAATAGTGTTGGTACAGCAAAGGAAACCATAAACAAAAAGGAAAGACAACCTACAGACTGGGAGAAAATATTTGCCAATGAGGCAACTGACAAGGCCTTAATTTCCAAAATATACAAACATCTCATACAACTGAACAACCAAAAACCAAAGTGACCCAATAAAAATGGGCAGAAGAACTACAACGACATTTCTCAAAAACATACAAATGGCCAAACGGGCACATGAAAAGATTCTCAACATCAGTAATTATTAAAGAAATGCAAATCAAAACTACAATGAGGCCCCACCTCACAAAGGTCAGAATGGCCATCATTAAAATGTCTATACATACCAAATGCTGGAGAGGGTGTGGAGAAAAGGGAACCCTCCTACACTGTGCATAGGAATGTAAATTGGTGCAGCCGCTTTGGAAAACAGTATGCAGCTTATTGAAAAAGCTAAAAATTGACTTGTCATATGCTCCAGCAACCCAACTCCTGGGTCTATAACCAGAGAACCTTCTAATTCAAGAAGGTACGTGAATCCCTATGTGCACAGCAGCACTATTAACCATAGCCAAGACATGGAAGCAACCCAAATGTTCACTGGCACATGAATGGCTAAAGCATTTGTGGTATATGTATACAATGGAATACTACTCAGCCATAACCAAGGATGAAATAATGCCATTTGCCGCAACATGAATGGAGCTAGAGATTATCACACTAAGTGAAGCAAGTCACAAAGAGAAGGAGAAATACCATAGGTTATCACGTATATGTGGAATGAAAACTCTGACACAGAAGAACTTATCTACATAAAAGAAACAGACTCACAGACATAGAGAAGAGAATGGTTGTTGCCAGGGAGAGGGGAGGCATGGAAGAGATGGATTTTGAGTTTGGGGTTAGCAGATGCAAACTATTATACATAGAATGGGGAATGAACAAGGTCATGGAGAAAAGGCAACCCTCCTATACTCTTGAAGGAAATGTCAATTGGTACAGACACTATAGAGCACAGTATGGGGTTCCTTAGGAAACTAAAAGTAGAGCTACCATATGATCCAGCAATCCCACTCCTGGGCATATATTCAGAGTAATACATAGTTCTAAAGGATACATGCCTCCCAATATTCATTGCAGCACTCTTTACAATAGTCAAGACACAGAAGCAACCAAAATGTCCATTGACAGAACAATGGATGAAGGAGATGTGGGACATATATACAATGGAATATTACTCAGCCAACAAAAATAATGAAATGATGCCATTTACAGCAAGATGGATGGACCTGGAGATTATCCTACTACGTGAAGTAAAAATATCATACAATATTGCTTATATACGGAATCTAAAAGGAAATGATAGAAATGAACATATTTTCAAAAGAGAAACAGACTCACAAACATAGATTACACACTTACGGTTATCAGAGGGAATGGGGTGGGGGGAAGGGATAGATTGGGAGTTTAGGATTTACATGTACACACTCTCGTATTCAAACAGATAACAAATAAGGACCTACTGTAGAGTACAGGGATTTTGCTCAAAATTTTGTAATAACCTAAATGGGAATTAATATGAAAACGAATAGGTACATATTATAATGTATAACTGAATCACTTTGCTGCACACCTGCAACTAACACAGCATTGTTACTCAACGATATTCTCATATAAAATACAAATTTGTAAAATTGAAATTAATTAATTAATTAATTGAGAAAAGGAACAAAGTCCTAGTGTACACCAGAGGAAATTGTATTCACTATCCTGTGATAAACCACACTGGACAAGAAAATGAGAAAGAATGCATAGACAGAAAGATAGATAGGTGTATAACAATCAATTTTCTATACAGCAAAAGTAACCCAACATTGTAAATCAACTATACTTCAATTAAATCCATTAAACAAAGACCTAGAGACAAATAAAAGCAAAACCACAATGACCCAAAACCTATGGGATGCAGCAGAAGCTGTTCTAAGAGGGAAGTTGTTAGTGATACAAGCTAACAAGAAGAAAAAGCTTCAATAAATGACGTAACTTTACACCTAACGTAACTAGAGAAAAATGAACAAACAAAACCCCAAATTAGTCGAAGGAAAGAAACCATAATGATCTGAGCAGAAACTTATGAAATAGAGCCTAAAAAACAAACAACAAACAAAGAAAAGATCAATGAAACTAAAACCTGGTTCATTGAAAAGATAAACAATATTCATAATCCTTAGCCAGACTCATCAGGAGAAAAAGGGAGAGGGCCCAAACCAATAAATGTAGAAATGAAAAAGAAGTTACAACTGACATCACAGATATGCAAAGAACACTAAGAGACTACAATGAGCAACTATTTGCCAATAAAATGGAAAATCTACAGCAAATGAACACATTTTTACAGAGGTACAATCACCCAGAACTGAACCAGGAAGAACTGGAATATATGAACTGACCAATTACCACTCCTGAAATTGAATCAGTAATTTACAAAGTCCCAAGAAACAGAAACCCAGGACCAGATGGCTTCACAGGGAATTTCTACCATACATTTAGAGAAGAGTTAACACACATCCTTCTGCAAATCTTCCAGAAATTTGCAGAGGTAGGAGCACTTCTGAACTCATTCTATGAGGCCACACTCTCCGTGATTAAAACAAAAAACACAGACGAAAATATCATACACAGAAAAGATAATTACAGGCCCATATCACAGATGAACATAACGCCAAAATCATGAACACAATATTAGCAAACAGAATCCATCAATACATTAAAAGGATTATACATCATGATCAAGTGGGATTTACCCCAGAGATGCAAGGATTTTTCAATATCCACAAATCAATCGGTGTGATACATCAATTGAACATAAAGAACATATGATCCTTTCCAGAGAGGGAGGGAAAGCTTTTGATAAAATTCAACATCCATTTATGATAAAAAATAAAACAAAACTCTGTAGACGGTGAGCACAGAAGAAACATACCTCAATGTAATAAAGGTCGTATATATCAAACCCAGCACTAGTATCATACTTGCTGGTGGAAAGCTGAAAGAATTTTCTCTAAGATAATGAACAACAAGATCATGAACATGCCCATTCTCACCACTTTTATATAACATAAGTATCAAAGTCCTAGCCAGAGCGACAGAGGAGAAAAATAAAAAAAAAAGAATCCAACTTGGAAAAGAAGAAGTAAACCTGTCATTTTTTGCAGATGACATGCTAGTACACCTAGAAAAGTCTAAAGAGGCAACCAGAAAACTGCTAAAACTCATCAATGAATTCAGTAAAGTTGCAGGATACAAAATTATTACAGAGAAATCTGCTTCATTTCCATACACTATCAGTGATAGATCCGAAGGAGAAACTCAGGAAACAATCCCATTTATCATAGCATCAAATAGAAGAAAATAGTTTAGAAATCAACCTACCTAAGGAGGGAAAAGAACCTTACTCCAAAAACTATAAGATATTGATGAAAGAAATTAAAGCCGACAAACACTGATGGAAAGAAAGACCTGTTCTTGATTGGGAAGAATCAATATTGTTAGAATTATCACACTGTTCAGAACGATCTACAGATCCAATGAAATCCCTATCAAATGACCAAGGGCATTTTTGGCAGAACTAGAGCACAAAATCTTTAAATTTGTATGGAAACACAAAGGACCCTGAGTGACCAAAACAATCTTGGGAAAGAGGAAAGAAGCTGAAGGGGTCACTCTCCCAGTCTTCAGACTATATTACCAGGCTACAGTAAGCAAAACAGTATGGAATGCTGGCAAAAAAACCCAACATATAGATCAATGAAACAGGAAAGAAAGCACAGAAATAAACCATTCAGCTATGGTCAATTAATTTAAGACAAAGGAGGCAAGAATATACGATGGAGAAAATACCGTCTATTCAATAAGTGGTGCTGGGAAAACTGGACAGCTACATGTAAAGAATGAAAGTAGAACATTCTTAAGACCCTATCCCCAAATAAACACAACATGAATTAAAAACCTAACTGGAGAACTGGATACTAAAAGACTCCCAGAGGAAAACCTAGACAGGTCACACTTTGACATAAATTGCAGCAATATCTTTCTAGTTTTGGCTCCTAGGGTAATGGAAATAAAACCAGAAATCAACAAATAGGACCCAATCAAACTCAAAAGTGTTGGCACAGCAAAGGAAACCATAAACAAAAAGGAAAGACAACCTACAGACTGGGAGAAAATATTTGCCAATGAGGCAACTGACAAGGCCTTAATTTCCAAAATATACAAACATCTCATACAACTGAACAACCAAAAACCAAAGTGACCCAATAAAAATGGGCAGAAGAACTACAACGACATTTCTCAAAAACATACAAATGGCCAAACGGGCACATGAAAAGATTCTCAACATCAGTAATTATTAAAGAAATGCAAATCAAAACTACAATGAGGCCCCACCTCACAAAGGTCAGAATGGCCATCATTAAAATGTCTATACATACCAAATGCTGGAGAGGGTGTGGAGAAAAGGGAACCCTCCTACACTGTGCATAGGAATGTAAATTGGTGCAGCCGCTTTGGAAAACAGTATGCAGCTTATTGAAAAAGCTAAAAATTGACTTGTCATATGCTCCAGCAACCCAACTCCTGGGTCTATAACCAGAGAACCTTCTAATTCAAGAAGGTACGTGAATCCCTATGTGCACAGCAGCACTATTAACCATAGCCAAGACATGGAAGCAACCCAAATGTTCACTGGCACATGAATGGCTAAAGCATTTGTGGTATATGTATACAATGGAATACTACTCAGCCATAACCAAGGATGAAATAATGCCATTTGCCGCAACATGAATGGAGCTAGAGATTATCACACTAAGTGAAGCAAGTCACAAAGAGAAGGAGAAATACCATAGGTTATCACGTATATGTGGAATGAAAACTCTGACACAGAAGAACTTATCTACATAAAAGAAACAGACTCACAGACATAGAGAAGAGAATGGTTGTTGCCAGGGAGAGGGGAGGCATGGAGGAGATGGATTTTGAGTTTGGGGTTAGCAGATGCAAACTATTATACATAGAATGGGGAATGAACAAGGTCATGGAGAAAAGGCAACCCTCCTATACTCTTGAAGGAAATGTCAATTGGTACAGACACTATAGAGAACAGTATGGGGTTCCTTAGGAAACTAAAAGTAGAGCTACCATATGATCCAGCAATCCCACTCCTGGGCATATATTCAGAGTAATACATAGTTCTAAAGGATACATGCCTCCCAATATTCATTGCAGCACTCTTTACCATAGTCAAGACACAGAAGCAACCAAAATGTCCACTGACAGAACAATGCATGAAGGAGATGTGGGACATATATACAATGGAATATTACTCAGCCAACAAAAATAACGAAATGATGCCATTTACAGCAAGATGGATGGACCTGGAGATTATCCTACTATGTGAAGTAAAAATATCATACAATATTGCTTATATACGGAATCTAAAAGGAAATGATAGAAATGAACATATTTTCAAAAGAGAAACAGACTCACAAACATAGATTACACACTTACGGTTATCAGAGGGAATGGGGTGGGGGGAAGGGATAGATTGGGAGTTTAGGATTTACATGTACACACTCTCGTATTCAAACAGATAACAAATAAGGACCTACTGTAGAGTACAGGGATTTTGCTCAAAATTTTGTAATAACCTAAATGGGAATTAATATGAAAACGAATAGGTACATATTATAATGTATAACTGAATCACTTTGCTGCACACCTGCAACTAACACAGCATTGTTACTCAACGATATTCTCATATAAAATACAAGTTTGTAAAATTTAAATTAATTAATTGAGAAAAGGAACAAAGTCCTAGTGTACACCAGAGGAAATTGTATTCAATATCCTGTGATAAACCACACTGGACAAGAAAATGAGAAAGAATGCATAGACAGAAAGATAGATAGGTGTATAACAATCAATTTTCTATACAGCAAAAGTAACCCAACATTGTAAATCAACTATACTTCAATTAAATCCATTAAACAAAGACCTAGAGACAAATAAAAGCAAAACCACAATGACCCAAAACCTATGGGATGCAGCAGAAGCTGTTCTAAGAGGGAAGTTGTTAGTGATACAAGCTAACAAGAAGAAAAAGCTTCAATAAATGACGTAACTTTACACCTAACGTAACTAGAGAAAAATGAACAAACAAAACCCCAAATTAGTCGAAGGAAAGAAACCATAATGATCTGAGCAGAAACTTATGAAATAGAGCCTAAAAAACAAACAACAAACAAAGAAAAGATCAATGAAACTAAAACCTGGTTCATTGAAAAGATAAACAATATTCATAATCCTTAGCCAGACTCATCAGGAGAAAAAGGGAGAGGGCCCAAACCAATAAATGTAGAAATGAAAAAGAAGTTACAACTGACATCACAGATATGCAAAGAACACTAAGCGACTACAATGAGCAACTATTTGCCAATAAAATGGAAAATCTACAGCAAATGAACACATTTTTACAGAGGTACAATCACCCAGAACTGAACCAGGAAGAACTGGAATATATGAACTGACCAATTACCACTCCTGAAATTGAATCAGTAATTTACAAAGTCCCAAGAAACAGAAACCCAGGACCAGATGGCTTCACAGGGAATTTCTACCATACATTTAGAGAAGAGTTAACACACATCCTTCTGCAAATCTTCCAGAAATTTGCAGAGGTAGGAGCACTTCTGAACTCATTCTATGAGGCCACACTCTCCGTGATTAAAACAAAAAACACAGACAAAAATATCATACACAGAAAAGATAATTACAGGCCCATATCACAGATGAACATAACGCCAAAATCATGAACACAATATTAGCAAACAGAATCCATCAATACATTAAAAGGATTATACATCATGATCAAGTGGGATTTACCCCAGAGATGCAAGGATTTTTCAATATCCACTAATCAGTCAGTGTGATACATCAATTGAACATAAAGAACATATGATCCTTTCTAGAGAGGGAGGGAAAGCTTTTGATAAAATTCAACATCCATTTATGATAAAAAACAAAACAAAACTCTGTAGACGGTGAGCACAGAAGAAACATACCTCAATGTAATAAAGGTCGTATATGTCAAACCCAGCACTAGTATCATACTTGCTGGTGGAAAGCTGAAAGAATTTTCTCTAAGATAATGAACAACAAGATCATGAACATGCCCATTCTCACCACTTTTATATAACATAAGTATCAAAGTCCTAGCCAGAGCGACAGAGGAGAAAAATAAAAATAAAGAATCCAACTTGGAAAAGAAGAAGTAAACCTGTCATTTTTTGCAGATGACATGCTAGTACACATAGAAAAGTCTAAAGAGGCAACCAGAAAACTGCTAAAACTCATCAATGAATTCAGTAAAGTTGCAGGATACAAAATTATTACAGAGAAATCTGCTTCATTTCCATACACTATCAGTGATAGATCCGAAGGAGAAACTCAGGAAACAATCCCAATTATCATAGCATCAAATAGAAGAAAACAGTTTAGAAATCAACCTACCTAAGGAGGGAAAAGAACCTTACTCCAAAAACTATAAGATATTGATGAAAGAAATTAAAGCCGACAAACACTGATGGAAAGAAAGACCTGTTCTTGATTGGGAAGAATCAATATTGTTAGAATTATCACACTGTTCAGAACGATCTACAGATCCAATGAAATCCCTATCAAATGACCAAGGGCATTTTTCGCAGAACTAGACCACAAAAAATTTAAATTTGTGTGGAAACACAAAGGACCCTGAGTGACCAAAACAATCTTGGGAAAGAGGAAAGAAGCTGAAGGGGTCACTCTCCCAGTCTTCAGACTATATTACCAGGCTACAGTAAGCAAAACAGTATGGAATGCTGGCAAAAAAACCCAACATATAGATCAATGAAACAGGAAAGACAGCACAGAAAAAAACCATTCAGCTATGGTCAATTAATTTAAGACAAAGGAGGCAAGAATATACGATGGAGAAAATACCGTCTATTCAATAAGTGGTGCTGGGAAAACTGGACAGCTACATGTAAAGAATGAAAGTAGAACATTCTTAAGACCCTATCCCCAAATAAACACAACATGAATTAAAAACCTAACTGGAGAACTGGATACTAAAAGACTCCCAGAGGTAAACCTAGACAGGTCACACTTTGACATAAATTGCAGCAATATCTTTCTAGTTTTGGCTCCTAGGGTAATGGAAATAAAACCAGAAATCAACAAATAGGACCTAATCAAACTCAAAAGTGTTGGCACAGCAAAGGAAACCATAAACAAAAAGGAAAGACAACCTACAGACTGGGAGAAAATATTTGCCAATGAGGCAACTGACAAGGCCTTAATTTCCAAAATATACAAACATCTCATACAACTGAACAACCAAAAACCAAAGTGACCCAATAAAAATGGGCAGAAGAACTACAACGACATTTCTCAAAAACATACAAATGGCCAAACGGGCACATGAAAAGATTCTCAACATCAGTAATTATTAAAGAAATGCAAATCAAAACTACAATGAGGCCCCACCTCACAAAGGTCAGAATGGCCATCATTAAAATGTCTATACATACCAAATGCTGGAGAGGGTGTGGAGAAAAGGGAACCCTCCTACACTGTGCATAGGAATGTAAATTGGTGCAGCCGCTTTGGAAAACAGTATGCAGCTTATTGAAAAAACTAAAAATTGACTTGTCATATGCTCCAGCAACCCAACTCCTGGGTCTATAACCAGAGAACCTTCTAATTCAAGAAGGTACGTGAATCCCTATGTGCACAGCAGCACTATTAACCATAGCCAAGACATGGAAGCAACCCAAATGTTCACTGGCACATGAATGGCTAAAGCATTTGTGGTATATGTATACAATGGAATACTACTCAGCCATAACCAAGGATGAAATAATGCCATTTGCCGCAACATGAATGGAGCTAGAGATTATCACGCTAAGTGAAGCAAGTCACAAAGAGAAGGAGAAATACCATAGGTTATCACGTATATGTGGAATGAAAACTCTGACACAGAAGAACTTATCTACATAAAAGAAACAGACTCACAGACATAGAGAAGAGAATGGTTGTTGCCAGAGAGAGGGGAGGCATGGAGGAGATGGATTTTGAGTTTGGGGTTAGCAGATGCAAACTATTATACATAGAATGGGGAATGAACAAGGTCATGGAGAAAAGGCAACCCTCCTATACTCTTGAAGGAAATGTCAATTGGTACAGACACTATAGAGAACAGTATGGGGTTCCTTAGGAAACTAAAAGTAGAGCTACCATATGATCCAGCAATCCCACTCCTGGGCATATATTCAGAGTAATACATAGTTCTAAAGGATACATGCCTCCCAATATTCATTGCAGCACTCTTTACCATAGTCAAGACACAGAAGCAACCAAAATGTCCACTGACAGAACAATGGATGAAGGAGATGTGGGACATATATACAATGGAATATTACTCAGCCAACAAAAATAACGAAATGATGCCATTTACAGCAAGATGGATGGACCTGGAGATTATCCTACTATGTGAAGTAAAAATATCATACAATATTGCTTATATACGGAATCTAAAAGGAAATGATAGAAATGAACATATTTTCAAAAGAGAAACAGACTCACAAACATAGATTACACACTTACGGTTATCAGAGGGAATGGGGTGGGGGGAAGGGATAGATTGGGAGTTTAGGATTTACATGTACACACTCTCGTATTCAAACAGATAACAAATAAGGACCTACTGTAGAGTACAGGGATTTTGCTCAAAATTTTGTAATAACCTAAATGGGAATTAATATGAAAACGAATAGGTACATATTATAATGTATAACTGAATCACTTTGCTGCACACCTGCAACTAACACAGCATTGTTACTCAACGATATTCTCATATAAAATACAAATTTGTAAAATTGAAATTAATTAATTAATTAATTGAGAAAAGGAACAAAGTCCTAGTGTACACCAGAGGAAATTGTATTCAATATCCTGTGATAAACCACACTGGACAAGAAAATGAGAAAGAATGCATAGACAGAAAGATAGATAGGTGTATAACAATCAATTTTCTATACAGCAAAAGTAACCCAACATTGTAAATCAACTATACTTCAATTAAATCCATTAAACAAAGACCTAGAGACAAATAAAAGCAAAACCACAATGACCCAAAACCTATGGGATGCAGCAGAAGCTGTTCTAAGAGGGAAGTTGTTAGTGATACAAGCTAACAAGAAGAAAAAGCTTCAATAAATGACGTAACTTTACACCTAACGTAACTAGAGAAAAATGAACAAACAAAACCCCAAATTAGTCGAAGGAAAGAAACCATAATGATCTGAGCAGAAACTTATGAAATAGAGCCTAAAAAACAAACAACAAACAAAGAAAAGATCAATGAAACTAAAACCTGGTTCATTGAAAAGATAAACAATATTCATAATCCTTAGCCAGACTCATCAGGAGAAAAAGGGAGAGGGCCCAAACCAATAAATGTAGAAATGAAAAAGAAGTTACAACTGACATCACAGATATGCAAAGAACACTAAGCGACTACAATGAGCAACTATTTGCCAATAAAATGGAAAATCTACAGCAAATGAACACATTTTTACAGAGGTACAATCACCCAGAACTGAACCAGGAAGAACTGGAATATATGAACTGACCAATTACCACTCCTGAAATTGAATCAGTAATTTACAAAGTCCCAAGAAACAGAAACCCAGGACCAGATGGCTTCACAGGGAATTTCTACCATACATTTAGAGAAGAGTTAACACACATCCTTCTGCAAATATTCCAGAAATTTGCAGAGGTAGGAGCACTTCTGAACTCATTCTATGAGGCCACACTCTCCGTGATTAAAACAAAAAACACAGACAAAAATATCATACACAGAAAAGATAATTACAGGCCCATATCACAGATGAACATAATGCCAAAATCATGAACACAATATTAGCAAACAGAATCCATCAATACATTAAAAGGATTATACATCATGATCAAGTGGGATTTACCCCAGAGATGCAAGGATTTTTCAATATCCACTAATCAGTCAGTGTGATACATCAATTGAACATAAAGAACATATGATCCTTTCTAGAGAGGGAGGGAAAGCTTTTGATAAAATTCAACATCCATTTATGATAAAAAACAAAACAAAACTCTGTAGACGGTGAGCACAGAAGAAACATACCTCAATGTAATAAAGGTCATATATGTCAAACCCAGCACTAGTATCATACTTGCTGGTGGAAAGCTGAAAGAATTTTCTCTAAGATAATGAACAACAAGATCATGAACATGCCCATTCTCACCACTTTTATATAACATAAGTATCAAAGTCCTAGCCAGAGCGACAGAGGAGAAAAATAAAAATAAAGAATCCAACTTGGAAAAGAAGAAGTAAACCTGTCATTTTTTGCAGATGACATGCTAGTACACATAGAAAAGTCTAAAGAGGCAACCAGAAAACTGCTAAAACTCATCAATGAATTCAGTAAAGTTGCAGGATACAAAATTATTACAGAGAAATCTGCTTCATTTCCATACACTATCAGTGATAGATCCGAAGGAGAAACTCAGGAAACAATCCCAATTATCATAGCATCAAATAGAAGAAAACAGTTTAGAAATCAACCTACCTAAGGAGGGAAAAGAACCTTACTCCAAAAACTATAAGATATTGATGAAAGAAATTAAAGCCGACAAACACTGATGGAAAGAAAGACCTGTTCTTGATTGGGAAGAATCAATATTGTTAGAATTATCACACTGTTCAGAACGATCTACAGATCCAATGAAATCCCTATCAAATGACCAAGGGCATTTTTCGCAGAACTAGACCACAAAAAATTTAAATTTGTGTGGAAACACAAAGGACCCTGAGTGACCAAAACAATCTTGGGAAAGAGGAAAGAAGCTGAAGGGGTCACTCTCCCAGTCTTCAGACTATATTACCAGGCTACAGTAAGCAAAACAGTATGGAATGCTGGCAAAAAAACCCAACATATAGATCAATGAAACAGGAAAGACAGCACAGAAAAAAACCATTCAGCTATGGTCAATTAATTTAAGACAAAGGAGGCAAGAATATACGATGGAGAAAATACCGTCTATTCAATAAGTGGTGCTGGGAAAACTGGACAGCTACATGTAAAGAATGAAAGTAGAACATTCTTAAGACCCTATCCCCAAATAAACACAACATGAATTAAAAACCTAACTGGAGAACTGGATACTAAAAGACTCCCAGAGGAAAACCTAGACAGGTCACACTTTGACATAAATTGCAGCAATATCTTTCTAGTTTTGGCTCCTAGGGTAATGGAAATAAAACCAGAAATCAACAAATAGGACCTAATCAAACTCAAAAGTGTTGGCACAGCAAAGGAAACCATAAACAAAAAGGAAAGACAACCTACAGACTGGGAGAAAATATTTGCCAATGAGGCAACTGACAAGGCCTTAATTTCCAAAATATACAAACATCTCATACAACTGAACAACCAAAAACCAAAGTGACCCAATAAAAATGGGCAGAAGAACTACAACGACATTTCTCAAAAACATACAAATGGCCAAACGGGCACATGAAAAGATTCTCAACATCAGTAATTATTAAAGAAATGCAAATCAAAACTACAATGAGGCCCCACCTCACAAAGGTCAGAATGGCCATCATTAAAATGTCTATACATACCAAATGCTGGAGAGGGTGTGGAGAAAAGGGAACCCTCCTACACTGTGCATAGGAATGTAAATTGGTGCAGCCGCTTTGGAAAACAGTATGCAGCTTATTGAAAAAGCTAAAAATTGACTTGTCATATGCTCCAGCAACCCAACTCCTGGGTCTATAACCAGAGAACCTTCTAATTCAAGAAGGTACGTGAATCCCTATGTGCACAGCAGCACTATTAACCATATCCAAGACATGGAAGCAACCCAAATGTTCACTGGCACATGAATGGCTAAAGCATTTGTGGTATATGTATACAATGGAATACTACTCAGCCATAAGAAAGGATGAAATAATGCCATTTGCCGCAACATGAATGGAGCTAGAGATTATCACACTAAGTGAAGCAAGTCACAAAGAGAAGGAGAAATACCATAGGTTATCACGTATATGTGGAATGAAAACTCTGACACAGAAGAACTTATCTACATAAAAGAAACAGACTCACAGACATAGAGAAGAGAATGGTTGTTGCCAGGGAGAGGGGAGGCATGGAAGAGATGGATTTTGAGTTTGGGGTTAGCAGATGCAAACTATTATACATAGAATGGGGAATGAACAAGGTCATGGAGAAAAGGCAACCCTCCTATACTCTTGAAGGAAATGTCAATTGGTACAGACACTATAGAGCACAGTATGGGGTTCCTTAGGAAACTAAAAGTAGAGCTACCATATGATCCAGCAATCCCACTCCTGGGCATATATTCAGAGTAATACATAGTTCTAAAGGATACATGCCTCCCAATATTCATTGCAGCACTCTTTACCATAGTCAAGACACAGAAGCAACCAAAATGTCCACTGACAGAACAATGCATGAAGAAGATGTGGGACATATATACAATGGAATATTACTCAGCCAACAAAAATAACGAAATGATGCCATTTACAGCAAGATGGATGGACCTGGAGATTATCCTAGTATGTGAAGTAAAAATATCATACAATATTGCTTATATACGGAATCTAAAAGGAAATGATAGAAATGAACATATTTTCAAAAGAGAAACAGACTCACAAACATAGATTACACACTTACGGTTATCAGAGGGAATGGGGTGGGGGGAAGGGATAGATTGGGAGTTTAGGATTTACATGTACACACTCTCGTATTCAAACAGATAACAAATAAGGACCTACTGTAGAGTACAGGGATTTTGCTCAAAATTTTGTAATAACCTAAATGGGAATTAATATGAAAACGAATAGGTACATATTATAATGTATAACTGAATCACTTTGCTGCACACCTGCAACTAACACAGCATTGTTACTCAACGATATTCTCATATAAAATACAAATTTGTAAAATTGAAATTAATTAATTAATTAATTGAGAAAAGGAACAAAGTCCTAGTGTACACCAGAGGAAATTGTATTCACTATCCTGTGATAAACCACACTGGACAAGAAAATGAGAAAGAATGCATAGACAGAAAGATAGATAGGTGTATAACAATCAATTTTCTATACAGCAAAAGTAACCCAACATTGTAAATCAACTATACTTCAATTAAATCCATTAAACAAAGACCTAGAGACAAATAAAAGCAAAACCACAATGACCCAAAACCTATGGGATGCAGCAGAAGCTGTTCTAAGAGGGAAGTTGTTAGTGATACAAGCTAACAAGAAGAAAAAGCTTCAATAAATGACGTAACTTTACACCTAACGTAACTAGAGAAAAATGAACAAACAAAACCCCAAATTAGTCGAAGGAAAGAAACCATAATGATCTGAGCAGAAACTTATGAAATAGAGCCTAAAAAACAAACAACAAACAAAGAAAAGATCAATGAAACTAAAACCTGGTTCATTGAAAAGATAAACAATATTCATAATCCTTAGCCAGACTCATCAGGAGAAAAAGGGAGAGGGCCCAAACCAATAAATGTAGAAATGAAAAAGAAGTTACAACTGACATCACAGATATGCAAAGAACACTAAGAGACTACAATGAGCAACTATTTGCCAATAAAATGGAAAATCTACAGCAAATGAACACATTTTTACAGAGGTACAATCACCCAGAACTGAACCAGGAAGAACTGGAATATATGAACTGACCAATTACCACTCCTGAAATTGAATCAGTAATTTACAAAGTCCCAAGAAACAGAAACCCAGGACCAGATGGCTTCACAGGGAATTTCTACCATACATTTAGAGAAGAGTTAACACACATCCTTCTGCAAATCTTCCAGAAATTTGCAGAGGTAGGAGCACTTCTGAACTCATTCTATGAGGCCACACTCTCCGTGATTAAAACAAAAAACACAGACAAAAATATCATACACAGAAAAGATAATTACAGGCCCATATCACAGATGAACATAACGCCAAAATCATGAACACAATATTAGCAAACAGAATCCATCAATACATTAAAAGGATTATACATCATGATCAAGTGGGATTTACCCCAGAGATGCAAGGATTTTTCAATATCCACTAATCAGTCAGTGTGACACATCAATTGAACATAAAGAACATATGATCCTTTCTAGAGAGGGAGGGAAAGCTTTTGATAAAATTCAACATCCATTTATGATAAAAAACAAAACAAAACTCTGTAGACGGTGAGCACAGAAGAAACATACCTCAATGTAATAAAGGTCATATATGTCAAACCCAGCACTAGTATCATACTTGCTGGTGGAAAGCTGAAAGAATTTTCTCTAAGATAATGAACAACAAGATCATGAACATGCCCATTCTCACCACTTTTATATAACATAAGTATCAAAGTCCTAGCCAGAGCGACAGAGGAGAAAAATAAAAATAAAGAATCCAACTTGGAAAAGAAGAAGTAAACCTGTCATTTTTTGCAGATGACATGCTAGTACACATAGAAAAGTCTAAAGAGGCAACCAGAAAACTGCTAAAACTCATCAATGAATTCAGTAAAGTTGCAGGATACAAAATTATTACAGAGAAATCTGCTTCATTTCCATACACTATCAGTGATAGATCCGAAGGAGAAACTCAGGAAACAATCCCATTTATCATAGCATCAAATAGAAGAAAATAGTTTAGAAATCAACCTACTTAAGGAGGGAAAAGAACCTTACTCCAAAAACTATAAGATATTGATGAAAGAAATTAAAGCCGACAAACACTGATGGAAAGAAAGACCTGTTCTTGATTGGGAAGAATCAATATTGTTAAAATTATCACACTGTTCAGAACGATCTACAGATCCAATGAAATCCCTATCAAATGACCAAGGGCATTTTTGGCAGAACTAGAGCACAAAATCTTTAAATTTGTATGGAAACACAAAGGACCCTGAGTGACCAAAACAATCTTGGGAAAGAGGAAAGAAGCTGAAGGGGTCACTCTCCCAGTCTTCAGACTATATTACCAGGCTACAGTAAGCAAAACAGTATGGAATGCTGGCAAAAAAAACCAACATATAGATCAATGAAACAGGACAGAAAGCACAGAAATAAACCATTCAGCTATGGTCAATTAATTTAAGACAAAGGAGGCAAGAATATACGATGGAGAAAATACCGTCTATTCAATAAGTGGTGCTGGGAAAACTGGACAGCTACATGTAAAGAATGAAAGTAGAACATTCTTAAGACCCTATCCCCAAATAAACACAACATGAATTAAAAACCTAACTGGAGAACTGGATACTAAAAGACTCCCAGAGGAAAACCTAGACAGGTCACACTTTGACATAAATTGCAGCAATATCTTTCTAGTTTTGGCTCCTAGGGTAATGGAAATAAAACCAGAAATCAACAAATAGGACCCAATCAAACTCAAAAGTGTTGGCACAGCAAAGGAAACCATAAACAAAAAGGAAAGACAACCTACAGACTGGGAGAAAATATTTGCCAATGAGGCAACTGACAAGGCCTTAATTTCCAAAATATACAAACATCTCATACAACTGAACAACCAAAAACCAAAGTGACCCAATAAAAATGGGCAGAAGAACTACAACGACATTTCTCAAAAACATACAAATGGCCAAACGGGCACATGAAAAGATTCTCAACATCAGTAATTATTAAAGAAATGCAAATCAAAACTACAATGAGGCCCCACCTCACAAAGGTCAGAATGGCCATCATTAAAATGTCTATACATACCAAATGCTGGAGAGGGTGTGGAGAAAAGGGAACCCTCCTACACTGTGCATAGGAATGTAAATTGGTGCAGCCGCTTTGGAAAACAGTATGCAGCTTATTGAAAAAGCTAAAAATTGACTTGTCATATGCTCCAGCAACCCAACTCCTGGGTCTATAACCAGAGAACCTTCTAATTCAAGAAGGTACGTGAATCCCTATGTGCACAGCAGCACTATTAACCATAGCCAAGACATGGAAGCAACCCAAATGTTCACTGGCACATGAATGGCTAAAGCATTTGTGGTATATGTATACAATGGAATACTACTCAGCCATAACCAAGGATGAAATAATGCCATTTGCCGCAACATGAATGGAGCTAGAGATTATCACACTAAGTGAAGCAAGTCACAAAGAGAAGGAGAAATACCATAGGTTATCACTTATATGTGGAATGAAAACTCTGACACAGAAGAACTTATCTACATAAAAGAAACAGACTCACAGACATAGAGAACAGAATGGTTGTTGCCAGGGAGAGGGGAGGCATGGAAGAGATGGATTTTGAGTTTGGGGTTAGCAGATGCAAACTATTATACATAGAATGGGGAATGAACAAGGTCATGGAGAAAAGGCAACCCTCCTATACTCTTGAAGGAAATGTCAATTGGTACAGACACTATAGAGCACAGTATGGGGTTCCTTAGGAAACTAAAAGTAGAGCTACCATATGATCCAGCAATCCCACTCCTGGGCATTTATTCAGAGTAATACATAGTTTTAAAGGATACATGCCTCCCAATATTCATTGCAGCACTCTTTACAATAGTCAAGACACAGAAGCAACCAAAATGTCCATTGACAGAACAATGGATGAAGGAGATGTGGGACATATATACAATGGAATATTACTCAGCCAACAAAAATAATGAAATGATGCCATTTACAGCAAGATGGATGGACCTGGAGATTATCCTACTACGTGAAGTAAAAATATCATACAATATTGCTTATATACGGAATCTAAAAGGAAATGATAGAAATGAACATATTTTCAAAAGAGAAACAGACTCACAAACATAGATTACACACTTACGGTTATCAGAGGGAATGGGGTGGGGGGAAGGGATAGATTGGGAGTTTAGGATTTACATGTACACACTCTCGTATTCAAACAGATAACAAATAAGGACCTACTGTAGAGTACAGGGATTTTGCTCAAAATTTTGTAATAACCTAAATGGGAATTAATATGAAAACGAATAGGTACATATTATAATGTATAACTGAATCACTTTGCTGCACACCTGCAACTAACACAGCATTGTTACTCAACGATATTCTCATATAAAATACAAATTTGTAAAATTGAAATTAATTAATTAATTAATTGAGAAAAGGAACAAAGTCCTAGTGTACACCAGAGGAAATTGTATTCACTATCCTGTGATAAACCACACTGGACAAGAAAATGAGAAAGAATGCATAGACAGAAAGATAGATAGGTGTATAACAATCAATTTTCTATACAGCAAAAGTAACCCAACATTGTAAATCAACTATACTTCAATTAAATCCATTAAACAAAGACCTAGAGACAAATAAAAGCAAAACCACAATGACCCAAAACCTACGGGATGCAGCAGAAGCTGTTCTAAGAGGGAAGTTGTTAGTGATACAAGCTAACAAGAAGAAAAAGCTTCAATAAATGACGTAACTTTACACCTAACGTAACTAGAGAAAAATGAACAAACAAAACCCCAAATTAGTCGAAGGAAAGAAACCATAATGATCTGAGCAGAAACTTATGAAATAGAGCCTAAAAAACAAACAACAAACAAAGAAAAGATCAATGAAACTAAAACCTGGTTCATTGAAAAGATAAACAATATTCATAATCCTTAGCCAGACTCATCAGGAGAAAAAGGGAGAGGGCCCAAACCAATAAATGTAGAAATGAAAAAGAAGTTACAACTGACATCACAGATATGCAAAGAACACTAAGCGACTACAATGAGCAACTATTTGCCAATAAAATGGAAAATCTACAGCAAATGAACACATTTTTACAGAGGTACAATCACCCAGAACTGAACCAGGAAGAACTGGAATATATGAACTGACCAATTACCACTCCTGAAATTGAATCAGTAATTTACAAAGTCCCAAGAAACAGAAACCCAGGACCAGATGGCTTCACAGGGAATTTCTTCCATACATTTAGAGAAGAGTTAACACACATCCTTCTGCAAATCTTCCAGAAATTTGCAGAGGTAGGAGCACTTCTGAACTCATTCTATGAGGCCACACTCTCCGTGATTAAAACAAAAAACACAGACAAAAATATCATACACAGAAAAGATAATTACAGGCCCATATCACAGATGAACATAATGCCAAAATCATGAACACAATATTAGCAAACAGAATCCATCAATACATTAAAAGGATTATACATCATGATCAAGTGGGATTTACCCCAGAGATGCAAGGATTTTTCAATATCCACAAATCAATCGGTGTGATACATCAATTGAACATAAAGAACATATGATCCTTTCTAGAGAGGGAGGGAAAGCTTTTGATAAAATTCAACATCCATTTATGATAAAAAACAAAACAAAACTCTGTAGACGGTGAGCACAGAAGAAACATACCTCAATGTAATAAAGGTCGTATATGTCAAACCCAGCACTAGTATCATACTTGCTGGTGAAAAGCTGAAAGAATTTTCTCTAAGATAATGAACAACAAGATCATGAACATGCCCATTCTCACCACTTTTATATAACATAAGTATCAAAGTCCTAGCCAGAGCGACAGAGGAGAAAAATAAAAATAAAGAATCCAACTTGGAAAAGAAGAAGTAAACCTGTCATTTTTTGCAGATGACATGCTAGTACACCTAGAAAAGTCTAAAGAGGCAACCAGAAAACTGCTAAAACTCATCAATGAATTCAGTAAAGTTGCAGGATACAAAATTATTACAGAGAAATCTGCTTCATTTCCATACACTATCAGTGATAGATCCGAAGGAGAAACTCAGGAAACAATCCCATTTATCATAGCATCAAATAGAAGAAAACAGTTTAGAAATCAACCTACCTAAGGAGGGAAAAGAACCTTACTCCAAAAACTATAAGATATTGATGAAAGAAATTAAAGCCGACAAACACTGATGGAAAGAAAGACCTGTTCTTGATTGGGAAGAATCAATATTGTTAGAATTATCACACTGTTCAGAACGATCTACAGATCCAATGAAATCCCTATCAAATGACCAAGGGCATTTTTCGCAGAACTAGACCACAAAAAATTTAAATTTGTTTGGAAACACAAAGGACCCTGAGTGACCAAAACAATCTTGGGAAAGAGGAAAGAAACTGAAGGGGTCACTCTCCCAGTCTTCAGACTATATTACCAGGCTACAGTAAGCAAAACAGTATGGAATGCTGGCAAAAAAACCCAACATATAGATCAATGAAACAGGACAGAAAGCACAGAAATAAACCATTCAGCTATGGTCAATTAATTTAAGACAAAGGAGGCAAGAATATACGATGGAGAAAATACCGTCTATTCAATAAGTGGTGCTGGGAAAACTGGACAGCTACATGTAAAGAATGAAAGTAGAACATTCTTAAGACCCTATCCCCAAATAAACACAACATGAATTAAAAACCTAACTGGAGAACTGGATACTAAAAGACTCCCAGAGGAAAACCTAGACAGGTCACACTTTGACATAAATTGCAGCAATATCTTTCTAGTTTTGGCTCCTAGGGTAATGGAAATAAAACCAGAAATCAACAAATAGGACCTAATCAAACTCAAAAGTGTTGGCACAGCAAAGGAAACCATAAACAAAAAGGAAAGACAACCTACAGACTGGGAGAAAATATTTGCCAATGAGGCAACTGACAAGGCCTTAATTTCCAAAATATACAAACATCTCATACAACTGAACAACCAAAAACCAAAGTGACCCAATAAAAATGGGCAGAAGAACTACAACGACATTTCTCAAAAACATACAAATGGCCAAACGGGCACATGAAAAGATTCTCAACATCAGTAATTATTAAAGAAATGCAAATCAAAACTACAATGAGGCCCCACCTCACAAAGGTCAGAATGGCCATCATTAAAATGTCTATACATACCAAATGCTGGAGAGGGTGTGGAGAAAAGGGAACCCTCCTACACTGTGCATAGGAATGTAAATTGGTGCAGCCGCTTTGGAAAACAGTATGCAGCTTATTGAAAAAGCTAAAAATTGACTTGTCATATGCTCCAGCAACCCAACTCCTGGGTCTATAACCAGAGAACCTTCTAATTCAAGAAGGTACGTGAATCCCTATGTGCACAGCAGCACTATTAACCATAGCCAAGACATGGAAGCAACCCAAATGTTCACTGGCACATGAATGGCTAAAGCATTTGTGGTATATGTATACAATGGAATACTACTCAGCCATAACCAAGGATGAAATAATGCCATTTGCCGCAACATGAATGGAGCTAGAGATTATCACACTAAGTGAAGCAAGTCACAAAGAGAAGGAGAAATACCATAGGTTATCACGTATATGTGGAATGAAAACTCTGACACAGAAGAACTTATCTACATAAAAGAAACAGACTCACAGACATAGAGAAGAGAATGGTTGTTGCCAGGGAGAGGGGAGGCATGGAAGAGATGGATTTTGAGTTTGGGGTTAGCAGATGCAAACTATTATACATAGAATGGGGAATGAACAAGGTCATGGAGAAAAGGCAACCCTCCTATACTCTTGAAGGAAATGTCAATTGGTACAGACACTATAGAGCACAGTATGGGGTTCCTTAGGAAACTAAAAGTAGAGCTACCATATGATCCAGCAATCCCACTCCTGGGCATATATTCAGAGTAATACATAGTTCTAAAGGATACATGCCTCCCAATATTCATTGCAGCACTCTTTACCATAGTCAAGACACAGAAGCAACCAAAATGTCCATTGACAGAACAATGGATGAAGGAGATGTGGGACATATATACAATGGAATATTACTCAGCCAACAAAAATAATGAAATGATGCCATTTACAGCAAGATGGATGGACCTGGAGATTATCCTACTATGTGAAGTAAAAATATCATACAATATTGCTTATATACGGAATCTAAAAGGAAATGATAGAAATGAACATATTTTCAAAAGAGAAACAGACTCACAAACATAGATTACACACTTACGGTTATCAGAGGGAATGGGGTGGGGGGAAGGGATAGATTGGGAGTTTAGGATTTACATGTACACACTCTCGTATTCAAACAGATAACAAATAAGGACCTACTGTAGAGTACAGGGATTTTGCTCAAAATTTTGTAATAACCTAAATGGGAATTAATATGAAAACGAATAGGTACATATTATAATGTATAACTGAATCACTTTGCTGCACACCTGCAACTAACACAGCATTGTTACTCAATGATATTCTCATATAAAATACAAATTTGTAAAATTGAAATTAATTAATTAATTAATTGAGAAAAGGAACAAAGTCCTAGTGTACACCAGAGGAAATTGTATTCACTATCCTGTGATAAACCACACTGGACAAGAAAATGAGAAAGAATGCATAGACAGAAAGATAGATAGGTGTATAACAATCAATTTTCTATACAGCAAAAGTAACCCAACATTGTAAATCAACTATACTTCAATTAAATCCATTAAACAAAGACCTAGAGACAAATAAAAGCAAAACCACAATGACCCAAAACCTATGGGATGCAGCAGAAGCTGTTCTAAGAGGGAAGTTGTTAGTGATACAAGCTAACAAGAAGAAAAAGCTTCAATAAATGACGTAACTTTACACCTAACGTAACTAGAGAAAAATGAACAAACAAAACCCCAAATTAGTCGAAGGAAAGAAACCATAATGATCTGAGCAGAAACTTATGAAATAGAGCCTAAAAAACAAACAACAAACAAAGAAAAGATCAATGAAACTAAAACCTGGTTCATTGAAAAGATAAACAATATTCATAATCCTTAGCCAGACTCATCAGGAGAAAAAGGGAGAGGGCCCAAACCAATAAATGTAGAAATGAAAAAGAAGTTACAACTGACATCACAGATATGCAAAGAACACTAAGAGACTACAATGAGCAACTATTTGCCAATAAAATGGAAAATCTACAGCAAATGAACACATTTTTACAGAGGTACAATCACCCAGAACTGAACCAGGAAGAACTGGAATATATGAACTGACCAATTACCACTCCTGAAATTGAATCAGTAATTTACAAAGTCCCAAGAAACAGAAACCCAGGACCAGATGGCTTCACAGGGAATTTCTACCATACATTTAGAGAAGAGTTAACACACATCCTTCTGCAAATCTTCCAGAAATTTGCAGAGGTAGGAGCACTTCTGAACTCATTCTATGAGGCCACACTCTCCGTGATTAAAACAAAAAACACAGACAAAAATATCATACACAGAAAAGATAATTACAGGCCCATATCACAGATGAACATAATGCCAAAATCATGAACACAATATTAGCAAACAGAATCCATCAATACATTAAAAGGATTATACATCATGATCAAGTGGGATTTACCCCAGAGATGCAAGGATTTTTCAATATCCACAAATCAATCGGTGTGATACATCAATTGAACATAAAGAACATATGATCCTTTCTAGAGAGGGAGGGAAAGCTTTTGATAAAATTCAACATCCATTTATGATAAAAAACAAAACAAAACTCTGTAGATGGTGAGCACAGAAGAAACATACCTCAATGTAATAAAGGTCATATATGTCAAACCCAGCACTAGTATCATACTTGCTGGTGGAAAGCTGAAAGAATTTTCTCTAAGATAATGAACAACAAGATCATGAACATGCCCATTCTCACCACTTTTATATAACATAAGTATCAAAGTCCTAGCCAGAGCGACAGAGGAGAAAAATAAAAATAAAGAATCCAACTTGGAAAAGAAGAAGTAAACCTGTCATTTTTTGCAGATGACATGCTAGTACACATAGAAAAGTCTAAAGAGGCAACCAGAAAACTGCTAAAACTCATCAATGAATTCAGTAAAGTTGCAGGATACAAAATTATTACAGAGAAATCTGCTTCATTTCCATACACTATCAGTGATAGATCCGAAGGAGAAACTCAGGAAACAATCCCATTTATCATAGCATCAAATAGAAGAAAATAGTTTAGAAATCAACCTACCTAAGGAGGGAAAAGAACCTTACTCCAAAAACTATAAGATATTGATGAAAGAAATTAAAGCTGACAAACACTGATGGAAAGAAAGACCTGTTCTTGATTGGGAAGAATCAATATTGTTAGAATTATCACACTGTTCAGAACGATCTACAGATCCAATGAAATCCCTATCAAATGACCAAGGGCATTTTTGGCAGAACTAGAGCACAAAATCTTTAAATTTGTATGGAAACACAAAGGACCCTGAGTGACCAAAACAATCTTGGGAAAGAGGAAAGAAGCTGAAGGGGTCACTCTCCCAGTCTTCAGACTATATTACCAGGCTACAGTAAGCAAAACAGTATGGAATGCTGGCAAAAAAAACCAACATATAGATCAATGAAACAGGACAGAAAGCACAGAAATAAACCATTCAGCTATGGTCAATTAATTTAAGACAAAGGAGGCAAGAATATACGATGGAGAAAATACCGTCTATTCAATAAGTGGTGCTGGGAAAACTGGACAGCTACATGTAAAGAATGAAAGTAGAACATTCTTAAGACCCTATCCCCAAATAAACACAACATGAATTAAAAACCTAACTGGAGAACTGGATACTAAAAGACTCCCAGAGGAAAACCTAGACAGGTCACACTTTGACATAAATTGCAGCAATATCTTTCTAGTTTTGGCTCCTAGGGTAATGGAAATAAAACCAGAAATCAACAAATAGGACCCAATCAAACTCAAAAGTGTTGGCACAGCAAAGGAAACCATAAACAAAAAGGAAAGACAACCTACAGACTGGGAGAAAATATTTGCCAATGAGGCAACTGACAAGGCCTTAATTTCCAAAATATACAAACATCTCATACAACTGAACAACCAAAAACCAAAGTGACCCAATAAAAATGGGCAGAAGAACTACAACGACATTTCTCAAAAACATACAAATGGCCAAACGGGCACATGAAAAGATTCTCAACATCAGTAATTATTAAAGAAATGCAAATCAAAACTACAATGAGGCCCCACCTCACAAAGGTCAGAATGGCCATCATTAAAATGTCTATACATACCAAATGCTGGAGAGGGTGTGGAGAAAAGGGAACCCTCCTACACTGTGCATAGGAATGTAAATTGGTGCAGCCGCTTTGGAAAACAGTATGCAGCTTATTGAAAAAGCTAAAAATTGACTTGTCATATGCTCCAGCAACCCAACTCCTGGGTCTATAACCAGAGAACCTTCTAATTCAAGAAGGTACGTGAATCCCTATGTGCACAGCAGCACTATTAACCATAGCCAAGACATGGAAGCAACCCAAATGTTCACTGGCACATGAATGGCTAAAGCATTTGTGGTATATGTATACAATGGAATACTACTCAGCCATAACCAAGGATGAAATAATGCCATTTGCCGCAACATGAATGGAGCTAGAGATTATCACACTAAGTGAAGCAAGTCACAAAGAGAAGGAGAAATACCATAGGTTATCACGTATATGTGGAATGAAAACTCTGACACAGAAGAACTTATCTACATAAAAGAAACAGACTCACAGACATAGAGAAGAGAATGGTTGTTGCCAGGGAGAGGGGAGGCATGGAAGAGATGGATTTTGAGTTTGGGGTTAGCAGATGCAAACTATTATACATAGAATGGGGAATGAACAAGGTCATGGAGAAAAGGCAACCCTCCTATACTCTTGAAGGAAATGTCAATTGGTACAGACACTATAGAGCACAGTATGGGGTTCCTTAGGAAACTAAAAGTAGAGCTACCATATGATCCAGCAATCCCACTCCTGGGCATATATTCAGAGTAATACATAGTTCTAAAGGATACATGCCTCCCAATATTCATTGCAGCACTCTTTACCATAGTCAAGACACAGAAGCAACCAAAATGTCCATTGACAGAACAATGGATGAAGGAGATGTGGGACATATATACAATGGAATATTACTCAGCCAACAAAAATAATGAAATGATGCCATTTACAGCAAGATGGATGGACCTGGAGATTATCCTACTACGTGAAGTAAAAATATCATACAATATTGCTTATATACGGAATCTAAAAGGAAATGATAGAAATGAACATATTTTCAAAAGAGAAACGGACTCACAAACATAGATTACACACTTACGGTTATCAGAGGGAATGGGGTGGGGGGAAGGGATAGATTGGGAGTTTAGGATTTACATGTACACACTCTCGTATTCAAACAGATAACAAATAAGGACCTACTGTAGAGTACAGGGATTTTGCTCAAAATTTTGTAATAACCTAAATGGGAATTAATATGAAAACGAATAGGTACATATTATAATGTATAACTGAATCACTTTGCTGCACACCTGCAACTAACACAGCATTGTTACTCAACGATATTCTCATATAAAATACAAATTTGTAAAATTGAAATTAATTAATTAATTAATTGAGAAAAGGAACAAAGTCCTAGTGTACACCAGAGGAAATTGTATTCAATATCCTGTGATAAACCACACTGGACAAGAAAATGAGAAAGAATGCATAGACAGAAAGATAGATAGGTGTATAACAATCAATTTTCTATACAGCAAAAGTAACCCAACATTGTAAATCAACTATACTTCAATTAAATCCATTAAACAAAGACCTAGAGACAAATAAAAGCAAAACCACAATGACCCAAAACCTATGGGATGCAGCAGAAGCTGTTCTAAGAGGGAAGTTGTTAGTGATACAAGCTAACAAGAAGAAAAAGCTTCAATAAATGACGTAACTTTACACCTAACGTAACTAGAGAAAAATGAACAAACAAAACCCCAAATTAGTCGAAGGAAAGAAACCATAATGATCTGAGCAGAAACTTATGAAATAGAGCCTAAAAAACAAACAACAAACAAAGAAAAGATCAATGAAACTAAAACCTGGTTCATTGAAAAGATAAACAATATTCATAATCCTTAGCCAGACTCATCAGGAGAAAAAGGGAGAGGGCCCAAACCAATAAATGTAGAAATGAAAAAGAAGTTACAACTGACATCACAGATATGCAAAGAACACTAAGAGACTACAATGAGCAACTATTTGCCAATAAAATGGAAAATCTACAGCAAATGAACACATTTTTACAGAGGTACAATCACCCAGAACTGAACCAGGAAGAACTGGAATATATGAACTGACCAATTACCACTCCTGAAATTGAATCAGTAATTTACAAAGTCCCAAGAAACAGAAACCCAGGACCAGATGGCTTCACAGGGAATTTCTACCATACATTTAGAGAAGAGTTAACACACATCCTTCTGCAAATCTTCCAGAAATTTGCAGAGGTAGGAGCACTTCTGAACTCATTCTATGAGGCCACACTCTCCGTGATTAAAACAAAAAACACAGACAAAAATATCATACACAGAAAAGATAATTACAGGCCCATATCACAGATGAACATAATGCCAAAATCATGAACACAATATTAGCAAACAGAATCCATCAATACATTAAAAGGATTATACATCATGATCAAGTGGGATTTACCCCAGAGATGCAAGGATTTTTCAATATCCACAAATCAATCGGTGTGATACATCAATTGAACATAAAGAACATATGATCCTTTCTAGAGAGGGAGGGAAAGCTTTTGATAAAATTCAACATCCATTTATGATAAAAAACAAAACAAAACTCTGTAGATGGTGAGCACAGAAGAAACATACCTCAATGTAATAAAGGTCATATATGTCAAACCCAGCACTAGTATCATACTTGCTGGTGGAAAGCTGAAAGAATTTTCTCTAAGATAATGAACAACAAGATCATGAACATGCCCATTCTCACCACTTTTATATAACATAAGTATCAAAGTCCTAGCCAGAGCGACAGAGGAGAAAAATAAAAATAAAGAATCCAACTTGGAAAAGAAGAAGTAAACCTGTCATTTTTTGCAGATGACATGCTAGTACACCTAGAAAAGTCTAAAGAGGCAACCAGAAAACTGCTAAAACTCATCAATGAATTCAGTAAAGTTGCAGGATACAAAATTATTACAGAGAAATCTGCTTCATTTCCATACACTATCAGTGATAGATCCGAAGGAGAAACTCAGGAAACAATCCCATTTATCATAGCATCAAATAGAAGAAAACAGTTTAGAAATCAACCTACCTAAGGAGGGAAAAGAACCTTACTCCAAAAACTATAAGATATTGATGAAAGAAATTAAAGCCGACAAACACTGATGGAAAGAAAGACCTGTTCTTGATTGGGAAGAATCAATATTGTTAGAATTATCACACTGTTCAGAACGATCTACAGATCCAATGAAATCCCTATCAAATGACCAAGGGCATTTTTCGCAGAACTAGACCACAAAAAATTTAAATTTGTTTGGAAACACAAAGGACCCTGAGTGACCAAAACAATCTTGGGAAAGAGGAAAGAAACTGAAGGGGTCACTCTCCCAGTCTTCAGACTATATTACCAGGCTACAGTAAGCAAAACAGTATGGAATGCTGGCAAAAAAACCCAACATATAGATCAATGAAACAGGACAGAAAGCACAGAAATAAACCATTCAGCTATGGTCAATTAATTTAAGACAAAGGAGGCAAGAATATACGATGGAGAAAATACCGTCTATTCAATAAGTGGTGCTGGGAAAACTGGACAGCTACATGTAAAGAATGAAAGTAGAACATTCTTAAGACCCTATCCCCAAATAAACACAACATGAATTAAAAACCTAACTGGAGAACTGGATACTAAAAGACTCCCAGAGGAAAACCTAGACAGGTCACACTTTGACATAAATTGCAGCAATATCTTTCTAGTTTTGGCTCCTAGGGTAATGGAAATAAAACCAGAAATCAACAAATAGGACCTAATCAAACTCAAAAGTGTTGGCACAGCAAAGGAAACCATAAACAAAAAGGAAAGACAACCTACAGACTGGGAGAAAATATTTGCCAATGAGGCAACTGACAAGGCCTTAATTTCCAAAATATACAAACATCTCATACAACTGAACAACCAAAAACCAAAGTGACCCAATAAAAATGGGCAGAAGAACTACAACGACATTTCTCAAAAACATACAAATGGCCAAACGGGCACATGAAAAGATTCTCAACATCAGTAATTATTAAAGAAATGCAAATCAAAACTACAATGAGGCCCCACCTCACAAAGGTCAGAATGGCCATCATTAAAATGTCTATACATACCAAATGCTGGAGAGGGTGTGGAGAAAAGGGAACCCTCCTACACTGTGCATAGGAATGTAAATTGGTGCAGCCGCTTTGGAAAACAGTATGCAGCTTATTGAAAAAGCTAAAAATTGACTTGTCATATGCTCCAGCAACCCAACTCCTGGGTCTATAACCAGAGAACCTTCTAATTCAAGAAGGTACGTGAATCCCTATGTGCACAGCAGCACTATTAACCATAGCCAAGACGTGGAAGCAACCCAAATGTTCACTGGCACATGAATGGCTAAAGCATTTGTGGTATATGTATACAATGGAATACTACTCAGCCATAACCAAGGATGAAATAATGCCATTTGCCGCAACATGAATGGAGCTAGAGATTATCACACTAAGTGAAGCAAGTCACAAAGAGAAGGAGAAATACCATAGGTTATCACGTATATGTGGAATGAAAACTCTGACACAGAAGAACTTATCTACATAAAAGAAACAGACTCACAGACATAGAGAAGAGAATGGTTGTTGCCAGGGAGAGGGGAGGCATGGAAGAGATGGATTTTGAGTTTGGGGTTAGCAGATGCAAACTATTATACATAGAATGGGGAATGAACAAGGTCATGGAGAAAAGGCAACCCTCCTATACTCTTGAAGGAAATGTCAATTGGTACAGACACTATAGAGCACAGTATGGGGTTCCTTAGGAAACTAAAAGTAGAGCTACCATATGATCCAGCAATCCCACTCCTGGGCATATATTCAGAGTAATACATAGTTCTAAAGGATACATGCCTCCCAATATTCATTGCAGCACTCTTTACCATAGTCAAGACACAGAAGCAACCAAAATGTCCATTGACAGAACAATGGATGAAGGAGATGTGGGACATATATACAATGGAATATTACTCAGCCAACAAAAATAATGAAATGATGCCATTTACAGCAAGATGGATGGACCTGGAGATTATCCTACTACGTGAAGTAAAAATATCATACAATATTGCTTATATACGGAATCTAAAAGGAAATGATAGAAATGAACATATTTTCAAAAGAGAAACGGACTCACAAACATAGATTACACACTTACGGTTATCAGAGGGAATGGGGTGGGGGGAAGGGATAGATTGGGAGTTTAGGATTTACATGTACACACTCTCGTATTCAAACAGATAACAAATAAGGACCTACTGTAGAGTACAGGGATTTTGCTCAAAATTTTGTAATAACCTAAATGGGAATTAATATGAAAACGAATAGGTACATATTATAATGTATAACTGAATCACTTTGCTGCACACCTGCAACTAACACAGCATTGTTACTCAACGATATTCTCATATAAAATACAAATTTGTAAAATTGAAATTAATTAATTAATTAATTGAGAAAAGGAACAAAGTCCTAGTGTACACCAGAGGAAATTGTATTCAATATCCTGTGATAAACCACACTGGACAAGAAAATGAGAAAGAATGCATAGACAGAAAGATAGATAGGTGTATAACAATCAATTTTCTATACAGCAAAAGTAACCCAACATTGTAAATCAACTATACTTCAATTAAATCCATTAAACAAAGACCTAGAGACAAATAAAAGCAAAACCACAATGACCCAAAACCTATGGGATGCAGCAGAAGCTGTTCTAAGAGGGAAGTTGTTAGTGATACAAGCTAACAAGAAGAAAAAGCTTCAATAAATGACGTAACTTTACACCTAACGTAACTAGAGAAAAATGAACAAACAAAACCCCAAATTAGTCGAAGGAAAGAAACCATAATGATCTGAGCAGAAACTTATGAAATAGAGCCTAAAAAACAAACAACAAACAAAGAAAAGATCAATGAAACTAAAACCTGGTTCATTGAAAAGATAAACAATATTCATAATCCTTAGCCAGACTCATCAGGAGAAAAAGGGAGAGGGCCCAAACCAATAAATGTAGAAATGAAAAAGAAGTTACAACTGACATCACAGATATGCAAAGAACACTAAGAGACTACAATGAGCAACTATTTGCCAATAAAATGGAAAATCTACAGCAAATGAACACATTTTTACAGAGGTACAATCACCCAGAACTGAACCAGGAAGAACTGGAATATATGAACTGACCAATTACCACTCCTGAAATTGAATCAGTAATTTACAAAGTCCCAAGAAACAGAAACCCAGGACCAGATGGCTTCACAGGGAATTTCTACCATACATTTAGAGAAGAGTTAACACACATCCTTCTGCAAATCTTCCAGAAATTTGCAGAGGTAGGAGCACTTCTGAACTCATTCTATGAGGCCACACTCTCCGTGATTAAAACAAAAAACACAGACAAAAATATCATACACAGAAAAGATAATTACAGGCCCATATCACAGATGAACATAATGCCAAAATCATGAACACAATATTAGCAAACAGAATCCATCAATACATTAAAAGGATTATACATCATGATCAAGTGGGATTTACCCCAGAGATGCAAGGATTTTTCAATATCCACAAATCAATCGGTGTGATACATCAATTGAACATAAAGAACATATGATCCTTTCTAGAGAGGGAGGGAAAGCTTTTGATAAAATTCAACATCCATTTATGATAAAAAACAAAACAAAACTCTGTAGATGGTGAGCACAGAAAAAACATACCTCAATGTAATAAAGGTCATATATGTCAAACCCAGCACTAGTATCATACTTGCTGGTGGAAAGCTGAAAGAATTTTCTCTAAGATAATGAACAACAAGATCATGAACATGCCCATTCTCACCACTTTTATATAACATAAGTATCAAAGTCCTAGCCAGAGCGACAGAGGAGAAAAATAAAAATAAAGAATCCAACTTGGAAAAGAAGAAGTAAACCTGTCATTTTTTGCAGATGACATGCTAGTACACCTAGAAAAGTCTAAAGAGGCAACCAGAAAACTGCTAAAACTCATCAATGAATTCAGTAAAGTTGCAGGATACAAAATTATTACAGAGAAATCTGCTTCATTTCCATACACTATCAGTGATAGATCCGAAGGAGAAACTCAGGAAACAATCCCATTTATCATAGCATCAAATAGAAGAAAACAGTTTAGAAATCAACCTACCTAAGGAGGGAAAAGAACCTTACTCCAAAAACTATAAGATATTGATGAAAGAAATTAAAGCCGACAAACACTGATGGAAAGAAAGACCTGTTCTTGATTGGGAAGAATCAATATTGTTAGAATTATCACACTGTTCAGAACGATCTACAGATCCAATGAAATCCCTATCAAATGACCAAGGGCATTTTTCGCAGAACTAGACCACAAAAAATTTAAATTTGTTTGGAAACACAAAGGACCCTGAGTGACCAAAACAATCTTGGGAAAGAGGAAAGAAACTGAAGGGGTCACTCTCCCAGTCTTCAGACTATATTACCAGGCTACAGTAAGCAAAACAGTATGGAATGCTGGCAAAAAAACCCAACATATAGATCAATGAAACAGGACAGAAAGCACAGAAATAAACCATTCAGCTATGGTCAATTAATTTAAGACAAAGGAGGCAAGAATATACGATGGAGAAAATACCGTCTATTCAATAAGTGGTGCTGGGAAAACTGGACAGCTACATGTAAAGAATGAAAGTAGAACATTCTTAAGACCCTATCCCCAAATAAACACAACATGAATTAAAAACCTAACTGGAGAACTGGATACTAAAAGACTCCCAGAGGAAAACCTAGACAGGTCACACTTTGACATAAATTGCAGCAATATCTTTCTAGTTTTGGCTCCTAGGGTAATGGAAATAAAACCAGAAATCAACAAATAGGACCTAATCAAACTCAAAAGTGTTGGCACAGCAAAGGAAACCATAAACAAAAAGGAAAGACAACCTACAGACTGGGAGAAAATATTTGCCAATGAGGCAACTGACAAGGCCTTAATTTCCAAAATATACAAACATCTCATACAACTGAACAACCAAAAACCAAAGTGACCCAATAAAAATGGGCAGAAGAACTACAACGACATTTCTCAAAAACATACAAATGGCCAAACGGGCACATGAAAAGATTCTCAACATCAGTAATTATTAAAGAAATGCAAATCAAAACTACAATGAGGCCCCACCTCACAAAGGTCAGAATGGCCATCATTAAAATGTCTATACATACCAAATGCTGGAGAGGGTGTGGAGAAAAGGGAACCCTCCTACACTGTGCATAGGAATGTAAATTGGTGCAGCCGCTTTGGAAAACAGTATGCAGCTTATTGAAAAAGCTAAAAATTGACTTGTCATATGCTCCAGCAACCCAACTCCTGGGTCTATAACCAGAGAACCTTCTAATTCAAGAAGGTACGTGAATCCCTATGTGCACAGCAGCACTATTAACCATAGCCAAGACGTGGAAGCAACCCAAATGTTCACTGGCACATGAATGGCTAAAGCATTTGTGGTATATGTATACAATGGAATACTACTCAGCCATAACCAAGGATGAAATAATGCCATTTGCCGCAACATGAATGGAGCTAGAGATTATCACACTAAGTGAAGCAAGTCACAAAGAGAAGGAGAAATACCATAGGTTATCACGTATATGTGGAATGAAAACTCTGACACAGAAGAACTTATCTACATAAAAGAAACAGACTCACAGACATAGAGAAGAGAATGGTTGTTGCCAGGGAGAGGGGAGGCATGGAAGAGATGGATTTTGAGTTTGGGGTTAGCAGATGCAAACTATTATACATAGAATGGGGAATGAACAAGGTCATGGAGAAAAGGCAACCCTCCTATACTCTTGAAGGAAATGTCAATTGGTACAGACACTATAGAGCACAGTATGGGGTTCCTTAGGAAACTAAAAGTAGAGCTACCATATGATCCAGCAATCCCACTCCTGGGCATATATTCAGAGTAATACATAGTTCTAAAGGATACATGCCTCCCAATATTCATTGCAGCACTCTTTACCATAGTCAAGACACAGAAGCAACCAAAATGTCCATTGACAGAACAATGGATGAAGGAGATGTGGGACATATATACAATGGAATATTACTCAGCCAACAAAAATAATGAAATGATGCCATTTACAGCAAGATGGATGGACCTGGAGATTATCCTACTATGTGAAGTAAAAATATCATACAATATTGCTTATATACGGAATCTAAAAGGAAATGATAGAAATGAACATATTTTCAAAAGAGAAACAGACTCACAAACATAGATTACACACTTACGGTTATCAGAGGGAATGGGGTGGGGGGAAGGGATAGATTGGGAGTTTAGGATTTACATGTACACACTCTCGTATTCAAACAGATAACAAATAAGGACCTACTGTAGAGTACAGGGATTTTGCTCAAAATTTTGTAATAACCTAAATGGGAATTAATATGAAAACGAATAGGTACATATTATAATGTATAACTGAATCACTTTGCTGCACACCTGCAACTAACACAGCATTGTTACTCAACGATATTCTCATATAAAATACAAATTTGTAAAATTGAAATTAATTAATTAATTAATTGAGAAAAGGAACAAAGTCCTAGTGTACACCAGAGGAAACTGTATTCACTATCCTGTGATAAACCACACTGGACAAGAAAATGAGAAAGAATGCATAGACAGAAAGATAGATAGGTGTATAACAATCAATTTTCTATACAGCAAAAGTAACCCAACATTGTAAATCAACTATACTTCAATTAAATCCATTAAACAAAGACCTAGAGACAAATAAAAGCAAAACCACAATGACCCAAAACCTATGGGATGCAGCAGAAGCTGTTCTAAGAGGGAAGTTGTTAGTGATACAAGCTAACAAGAAGAAAAAGCTTCAATAAATGACGTAACTTTACACCTAACGTAACTAGAGAAAAATGAACAAACAAAACCCCAAATTAGTCGAAGGAAAGAAACCATAATGATCTGAGCAGAAACTTATGAAATAGAGCCTAAAAAACAAACAACAAACAAAGAAAAGATCAATGAAACTAAAACCTGGTTCATTGAAAAGATAAACAATATTCATAATCCTTAGCCAGACTCATCAGGAGAAAAAGGGAGAGGGCCCAAACCAATAAATGTAGAAATGAAAAAGAAGTTACAACTGACATCACAGATATGCAAAGAACACTAAGAGACTACAATGAGCAACTATTTGCCAATAAAATGGAAAATCTACAGCAAATGAACACATTTTTACAGAGGTACAATCACCCAGAACTGAACCAGGAAGAACTGGAATATATGAACTGACCAATTACCACTCCTGAAATTGAATCAGTAATTTACAAAGTCCCAAGAAACAGAAACCCAGGACCAGATGGCTTCACAGGGAATTTCTACCATACATTTAGAGAAGAGTTAACACACATCCTCCTGCAAATCTTCCAGAAATTTGCAGAGGTAGGAGCACTTCTGAACTCATTCTATGAGGACACACTCTCCGTGATTAAAACAAAAAACACAGACAAAAATATCATACACAGAAAAGATAATTACAGGCCCATATCACAGATGAACATAACGCCAAAATCATGAACACAATATTAGCAAACAGAATCCATCAATACATTAAAAGGATTATACATCATGATCAAGTGGGATTTACCCCAGAGATGCAAGGATTTTTCAATATCCACAAATCAATCGGTGTGATACATCAATTGAACATAAAGAACATATGATCCTTTCTAGAGAGGGAGGGAAAGCTTTTGATAAAATTCAACATCCATTTATGATAAAAAACAAAACAAAACTCTGTAGATGGTGAGCACAGAAGAAACATACCTCAATGTAATAAAGGTCATATATGTCAAACCCAGCACTAGTATCATACTTGCTGGTGGAAAGCTGAAAGAATTTTCTCTAAGATAATGAACAACAAGATCATGAACATGCCCATTCTCACCACTTTTATATAACATAAGTATCAAAGTCCTAGCCAGAGCGACAGAGGAGAAAAATAAAAATAAAGAATCCAACTTGGAAAAGAAGAAGTAAACCTGTCATTTTTTGCAGATGACATGCTAGTACACATAGAAAAGTCTAAAGAGGCAACCAGAAAACTGCTAAAACTCATCAATGAATTCAGTAAAGTTGCAGGATACAAAATTATTACAGAGAAATCTGCTTCATTTCCATACACTATCAGTGATAGATCCGAAGGAGAAACTCAGGAAACAATCCCATTTATCATAGCATCAAATAGAAGAAAATAGTTTAGAAATCAACCTACCTAAGGAGGGAAAAGAACCTTACTCCAAAAACTATAAGATATTGATGAAAGAAATTAAAGCCGACAAACACTGATGGAAAGAAAGACCTGTTCTTGATTGGGAAGAATCAATATTGTTAGAATTATCACACTGTTCAGAACGATCTACAGATCCAATGAAATCCCTATCAAATGACCAAGGGCATTTTTGGCAGAACTAGAGCACAAAATCTTTAAATTTGTATGGAAACACAAAGGACCCTGAGTGACCAAAACAATCTTGGGAAAGAGGAAAGAAGCTGAAGGGGTCACTCTCCCAGTCTTCAGACTATATTACCAGGCTACAGTAAGCAAAACAGTATGGAATGCTGGCAAAAAAAACCAACATATAGATCAATGAAACAGGACAGAAAGCACAGAAATAAACCATTCAGCTATGGTCAATTAATTTAAGACAAAGGAGGCAAGAATATACGATGGAGAAAATACCGTCTATTCAATAAGTGGTGCTGGGAAAACTGGACAGCTACATGTAAAGAATGAAAGTAGAACATTCTTAAGACCCTATCCCCAAATAAACACAACATGAATTAAAAACCTAACTGGAGAACTGGATACTAAAAGACTCCCAGAGGAAAACCTAGACAGGTCACACTTTGACATAAATTGCAGCAATATCTTTCTAGTTTTGGCTCCTAGGGTAATGGAAATAAAACCAGAAATCAACAAATAGGACCCAATCAAACTCAAAAGTGTTGGCACAGCAAAGGAAACCATAAACAAAAAGGAAAGACAACCTACAGACTGGGAGAAAATATTTGCCAATGAGGCAACTGACAAGGCCTTAATTTCCAAAATATACAAACATCTCATACAACTGAACAACCAAAAACCAAAGTGACCCAATAAAAATGGGCAGAAGAACTACAACGACATTTCTCAAAAACATACAAATGGCCAAACGGGCACATGAAAAGATTCTCAACATCAGTAATTATTAAAGAAATGCAAATCAAAACTACAATGAGGCCCCACCTCACAAAGGTCAGAATGGCCATCATTAAAATGTCTATACATACCAAATGCTGGAGAGGGTGTGGAGAAAAGGGAACCCTCCTACACTGTGCATAGGAATGTAAATTGGTGCAGCCGCTTTGGAAAACAGTATGCAGCTTATTGAAAAAGCTAAAAATTGACTTGTCATATGCTCCAGCAACCCAACTCCTGGGTCTATAACCAGAGAACCTTCTAATTCAAGAAGGTACGTGAATCCCTATGTGCACAGCAGCACTATTAACCATATCCAAGACATGGAAGCAACCCAAATGTTCACTGGCACATGAATGGCTAAAGCATTTGTGGTATATGTATACAATGGAATACTACTCAGCCATAACCAAGGATGAAATAATGCCATTTGCCGCAACATGAATGGAGCTAGAGATTATCACACTAAGTGAAGCAAGTCACAAAGAGAAGGAGAAATACCATAGGTTATCACGTATATGTGGAATGAAAACTCTGACACAGAAGAACTTATCTACATAAAAGAAACAGACTCACAGACATAGAGAAGAGAATGGTTGTTGCCAGGGAGAGGGGAGGCATGGAGGAGATGGATTTTGAGTTTGGGGTTAGCAGATGCAAACTATTATACATAGAATGGGGAATGAACAAGGTCATGGAGAAAAGGCAACCCTCCTATACTCTTGAAGGAAATGTCAATTGGTACAGACACTATACAGAACAGTATGGGGTTCCTTAGGAAACTAAAAGTAGAGCTACCATATGATCCAGCAATCCCACTCCTGGGCATATATTCAGAGTAATACATAGTTCTAAAGGATACATACCTCCCAATATTCATTGCAGCACTCTTTACCATAGTCAAGACACAGAAGCAACCAAAATGTCCACTGACAGAACAATGCATGAAGGAGATGTGGGACATATATACAATGGAATATTACTCAGCCAACAAAAATAACGAAATGATGCCATTTACAGCAAGATGGATGGACCTGGAGATTATCCTACTACGTGAAGTAAAAATATCATACAATATTGCTTATATACGGAATCTAAAAGGAAATGATAGAAATGAACATATTTTCAAAAGAGAAACAGACTCACAAACATAGATTACACACTTACGGTTATCAGAGGGAATGGGGTGGGGGGAAGGGATAGATTGGGAGTTTAGGATTTACATGTACACACTCTCGTATTCAAACAGATAACAAATAAGGACCTACTGTAGAGTACAGGGATTTTGCTCAAAATTTTGTAATAACCTAAATGGGAATTAATATGAAAACGAATAGGTACATATTATAATGTATAACTGAATCACTTTGCTGCACACCTGCAACTAACACAGCATTGTTACTCAACGATATTCTCATATAAAATACAAATTTGTAAAATTGAAATTAATTAATTAATTAATTGAGAAAAGGAACAAAGTCCTAGTGTACACCAGAGGAAATTGTATTCACTATCCTGTGATAAACCACACTGGACAAGAAAATGAGAAAGAATGCATAGACAGAAAGATAGATAGGTGTATAACAATCAATTTTCTATACAGCAAAAGTAACCCAACATTGTAAATCAACTATACTTCAATTAAATCCATTAAACAAAGACCTAGAGACAAATAAAAGCAAAACCACAATGACCCAAAACCTATGGGATGCAGCAGAAGCTGTTCTAAGAGGGAAGTTGTTAGTGATACAAGCTAACAAGAAGAAAAAGCTTCAATAAATGACGTAACTTTACACCTAACGTAACTAGAGAAAAATGAACAAACAAAACCCCAAATTAGTCGAAGGAAAGAAACCATAATGATCTGAGCAGAAACTTATGAAATAGAGCCTAAAAAACAAACAACAAACAAAGAAAAGATCAATGAAACTAAAACCTGGTTCATTGAAAAGATAAACAATATTCATAATCCTTAGCCAGACTCATCAGGAGAAAAAGGGAGAGGGCCCAAACCAATAAATGTAGAAATGAAAAAGAAGTTACAACTAACATCACAGATATGCAAAGAACACTAAGCGACTACAATGAGCAACTATTTGCCAATAAAATGGAAAATCTACAGCAAATGAACACATTTTTACAGAGGTACAATCACCCAGAACTGAACCAGGAAGAACTGGAATATATGAACTGACCAATTACCACTCCTGAAATTGAATCAGTAATTTACAAAGTCCCAAGAAACAGAAACCCAGGACCAGATGGCTTCACAGGGAATTTCTACCATACATTTAGAGAAGAGTTAACACACATCCTTCTGCAAATCTTCCAGAAATTTGCAGAGGTAGGAGCACTTCTGAACTCATTCTATGAGGCCACACTCTCCGTGATTAAAACAAAAAACACAGACAAAAATATCATACACAGAAAAGATAATTACAGGCCCATATCACAGATGAACATAACGCCAAAATCATGAACACAATATTAGCAAACAGAATCCATCAATACATTAAAAGGATTATACATCATGATCAAGTGGGATTTACCCCAGAGATGCAAGGATTTTTCAATATCCACTAATCAGTCAGTGTGATACATCAATTGAACATAAAGAACATATGATCCTTTCTAGAGAGGGAGGGAAAGCTTTTGATAAAATTCAACATCCATTTATGATAAAAAACAAAACAAAACTCTGTAGACGGTGAGCACAGAAGAAACATACCTCAATGTAATAAAGGTCGTATATGTCAAACCCAGCACTAGTATCATACTTGCTGGTGAAAAGCTGAAAGAATTTTCTCTAAGATAATGAACAACAAGATCATGAACATGCCCATTCTCACCACTTTTATATAACATAAGTATCAAAGTCCTAGCCAGAGCGACAGAGGAGAAAAATAAAAATAAAGAATCCAACTTGGAAAAGAAGAAGTAAACCTGTCATTTTTTGCAGATGACATGCTAGTACACATAGAAAAGTCTAAAGAGGCAACCAGAAAACTGCTAAAACTCATCAATGAATTCAGTAAAGTTGCAGGATACAAAATTATTACAGAGAAATCTGCTTCATTTCCATACACTATCAGTGATAGATCCGAAGGAGAAACTCAGGAAACAATCCCATTTATCATAGCATCAAATAGAAGAAAACAGTTTAGAAATCAACCTACCTAAGGAGGGAAAAGAACCTTACTCCAAAAACTATAAGATATTGATGAAAGAAATTAAAGCCGACAAACACTGATGGAAAGAAAGACCTGTTCTTGATTGGGAAGAATCAATATTGTTAAAATTATCACACTGTTCAGAACGATCTACAGATCCAATGAAATCCCTATCAAATGACCAAGGGCATTTTTGGCAGAACTAGAGCACAAAATCTTTAAATTTGTATGGAAACACAAAGGACCCTGAGTGACCAAAACAATCTTGGGAAAGAGGAAAGAAGCTGAAGGGGTCACTCTCCCAGTCTTCAGACTATATTACCAGGCTACAGTAAGCAAAACAGTATGGAATGCTGGCAAAAAAACCCAACATATAGATCAATGAAACAGGAAAGAAAGCACAGAAATAAACCATTCAGCTATGGTCAATTAATTTAAGACAAAGGAGGCAAGAATATACGATGGAGAAAATACCGTCTATTCAATAAGTGGTGCTGGGAAAACTGGACAGCTACATGTAAAGAATGAAAGTAGAACATTCTTAAGACCCTATCCCCAAATAAACACAACATGAATTAAAAACCTAACTGGAGAACTGGATACTAAAAGACTCCCAGAGGAAAACCTAGACAGGTCACACTTTGACATAAATTGCAGCAATATCTTTCTAGTTTTGGCTCCTAGGGTAATGGAAATAAAACCAGAAATCAACAAATAGGACCTAATCAAACTCAAAAGTGTTGCCACAGCAAAGGAAACCATAAACAAAAAGGAAAGACAACCTACAGACTGGGAGAAAATATTTGCCAATGAGGCAACTGACAAGGCCTTAATTTCCAAAATATACAAACATCTCATACAACTGAACAAACAAAAACCAAAGTGACCCAATAAAAATGGGCAGAAGAACTACAACGACATTTCTCAAAAACATACAAATGGCCAAACGGGCACATGAAAAGATTCTCAACATCAGTAATTATTAAAGAAATGCAAATCAAAACTACAATGAGGCCCCACTTCACAAAGGTCAGAATGGCCATCATTAAAATGTCTATACATACCAAATGCTGGAGAGGGTGTGGAGAAAAGGGAACCCTCCTACACTGTGCATAGGAATGTAAATTGGTGCAGCCGCTTTGGAAAACAGTATGCAGCTTATTGAAAAAACTAAAAATTGACTTGTCATATGCTCCAGCAACCCAACTCCTGGGTCTATAACCAGAGAACCTTCTAATTCAAGAAGGTACGTGAATCCCTATGTGCACAGCAGCACTATTAACCATAGCCAAGACATGGAAGCAACCCAAATGTTCACTGGCACATGAATGGCTAAAGCATTTGTGGTATATGTATACAATGGAATACTACTCAGCCATAACCAAGGATGAAATAATGCCATTTGCCGCAACATGAATGGAGCTAGAGATTATCACACTAAGTGAAGCAAGTCACAAAGAGAAGGAGAAATACCATAGGTTATCACGTATATGTGGAATGAAAACTCTGACACAGAAGAACTTATCTACATAAAAGAAACAGACTCACAGACATAGAGAAGAGAATGGTTGTTGCCAGGGAGAGGGGAGGCATGGAGGAGATGGATTTTGAGTTTGGGGTTAGCAGATGCAAACTATTATACATAGAATGGGGAATGAACAAGGTCATGGAGAAAAGGCAACCCTCCTATACTCTTGAAGGAAATGTCAATTGGTACAGACACTATACAGAACAGTATGGGGTTCCTTAAAAAACTAAAAGTAGAGCTACCATATGATCCAGCAATCCCACTCCTGGGCATATATTCAGAGTAATACATAGTTCTAAAGGATACATACCTCCCAATATTCATTGCAGCACTCTTTACCATAGTCAAGACACAGAAGCAACCAAAATGTCCACTGACAGAACAATGCATGAAGGAGATGTGGGACATATATACAATGGAATATTACTCAGCCAACAAAAATAACGAAATGATGCCATTTACAGCAAGATGGATGGACCTGGAGATTATCCTACTACGTGAAGTAAAAATATCATACAATATTGCTTATATACGGAATCTAAAAGGAAATGATAGAAATGAACATATTTTCAAAAGAGAAACAGACTCACAAACATAGATTACACACTTACGGTTATCAGAGGGAATGGGGTGGGGGGAAGGGATAGATTGGGAGTTTAGGATTTACATGTACACACTCTCGTATTCAAACAGATAACAAATAAGGACCTACTGTAGAGTACAGGGATTTTGCTCAAAATTTTGTAATAACCTAAATGGGAATTAATATGAAAACGAATAGGTACATATTATAATGTATAACTGAATCACTTTGCTGCACACCTGCAACTAACACAGCATTGTTACTCAACGATATTCTCATATAAAATACAAATTTGTAAAATTGAAATTAATTAATTAATTAATTGAGAAAAGGAACAAAGTCCTAGTGTACACCAGAGGAAATTGTATTCACTATCCTGTGATAAACCACACTGGACAAGAAAATGAGAAAGAATGCATAGACAGAAAGATAGATAGGTGTATAACAATCAATTTTCTATACAGCAAAAGTAACCCAACATTGTAAATCAACTATACTTCAATTAAATCCATTAAACAAAGACCTAGAGACAAATAAAAGCAAAACCACAATGACCCAAAACCTATGGGATGCAGCAGAAGCTGTTCTAAGAGGGAAGTTGTTAGTGATACAAGCTAACAAGAAGAAAAAGCTTCAATAAATGACGTAACTTTACACCTAACGTAACTAGAGAAAAATGAACAAACAAAACCCCAAATTAGTCGAAGGAAAGAAACCATAATGATCTGAGCAGAAACTTATGAAATAGAGCCTAAAAAACAAACAACAAACAAAGAAAAGATCAATGAAACTAAAACCTGGTTCATTGAAAAGATAAACAATATTCATAATCCTTAGCCAGACTCATCAGGAGAAAAAGGGAGAGGGCCCAAACCAATAAATGTAGAAATGAAAAAGAAGTTACAACTAACATCACAGATATGCAAAGAACACTAAGCGACTACAATGAGCAACTATTTGCCAATAAAATGGAAAATCTACAGCAAATGAACACATTTTTACAGAGGTACAATCACCCAGAACTGAACCAGGAAGAACTGGAATATATGAACTGACCAATTACCACTCCTGAAATTGAATCAGTAATTTACAAAGTCCCAAGAAACAGAAACCCAGGACCAGATGGCTTCACAGGGAATTTCTACCATACATTTAGAGAAGAGTTAACACACATCCTTCTGCAAATCTTCCAGAAATTTGCAGAGGTAGGAGCACTTCTGAACTCATTCTATGAGGCCACACTCTCCGTGATTAAAACAAAAAACACAGACAAAAATATCATACACAGAAAAGATAATTACAGGCCCATATCACAGATGAACATAACGCCAAAATCATGAACACAATATTAGCAAACAGAATCCATCAATACATTAAAAGGATTATACATCATGATCAAGTGGGATTTACCCCAGAGATGCAAGGATTTTTCAATATCCACTAATCAGTCAGTGTGATACATCAATTGAACATAAAGAACATATGATCCTTTCTAGAGAGGGAGGGAAAGCTTTTGATAAAATTCAACATCCATTTATGATAAAAAACAAAACAAAACTCTGTAGACGGTGAGCACAGAAGAAACATACCTCAATGTAATAAAGGTCGTATATGTCAAACCCAGCACTAGTATCATACTTGCTGGTGAAAAGCTGAAAGAATTTTCTCTAAGATAATGAACAACAAGATCATGAACATGCCCATTCTCACCACTTTTATATAACATAAGTATCAAAGTCCTAGCCAGAGCGACAGAGGAGAAAAATAAAAATAAAGAATCCAACTTGGAAAAGAAGAAGTAAACCTGTCATTTTTTGCAGATGACATGCTAGTACACATAGAAAAGTCTAAAGAGGCAACCAGAAAACTGCTAAAACTCATCAATGAATTCAGTAAAGTTGCAGGATACAAAATTATTACAGAGAAATCTGCTTCATTTCCATACACTATCAGTGATAGATCCGAAGGAGAAACTCAGGAAACAATCCCATTTATCATAGCATCAAATAGAAGAAAACAGTTTAGAAATCAACCTACCTAAGGAGGGAAAAGAACCTTACTCCAAAAACTATAAGATATTGATGAAAGAAATTAAAGCCGACAAACACTGATGGAAAGAAAGACCTGTTCTTGATTGGGAAGAATCAATATTGTTAAAATTATCACACTGTTCAGAACGATCTACAGATCCAATGAAATCCCTATCAAATGACCAAGGGCATTTTTGGCAGAACTAGAGCACAAAATCTTTAAATTTGTATGGAAACACAAAGGACCCTGAGTGACCAAAACAATCTTGGGAAAGAGGAAAGAAGCTGAAGGGGTCACTCTCCCAGTCTTCAGACTATATTACCAGGCTACAGTAAGCAAAACAGTATGGAATGCTGGCAAAAAAACCCAACATATAGATCAATGAAACAGGAAAGAAAGCACAGAAATAAACCATTCAGCTATGGTCAATTAATTTAAGACAAAGGAGGCAAGAATATACGATGGAGAAAATACCGTCTATTCAATAAGTGGTGCTGGGAAAACTGGACAGCTACATGTAAAGAATGAAAGTAGAACATTCTTAAGACCCTATCCCCAAATAAACACAACATGAATTAAAAACCTAACTGGAGAACTGGATACTAAAAGACTCCCAGAGGAAAACCTAGACAGGTCACACTTTGACATAAATTGCAGCAATATCTTTCTAGTTTTGGCTCCTAGGGTAATGGAAATAAAACCAGAAATCAACAAATAGGACCTAATCAAACTCAAAAGTGTTGCCACAGCAAAGGAAACCATAAACAAAAAGGAAAGACAACCTACAGACTGGGAGAAAATATTTGCCAATGAGGCAACTGACAAGGCCTTAATTTCCAAAATATACAAACATCTCATACAACTGAACAAACAAAAACCAAAGTGACCCAATAAAAATGGGCAGAAGAACTACAACGACATTTCTCAAAAACATACAAATGGCCAAACGGGCACATGAAAAGATTCTCAACATCAGTAATTATTAAAGAAATGCAAATCAAAACTACAATGAGGCCCCACTTCACAAAGGTCAGAATGGCCATCATTAAAATGTCTATACATACCAAATGCTGGAGAGGGTGTGGAGAAAAGGGAACCCTCCTACACTGTGCATAGGAATGTAAATTGGTGCAGCCGCTTTGGAAAACAGTATGCAGCTTATTGAAAAAACTAAAAATTGACTTGTCATATGCTCCAGCAACCCAACTCCTGGGTCTATAACCAGAGAACCTTCTAATTCAAGAAGGTACGTGAATCCCTATGTGCACAGCAGCACTATTAACCATAGCCAAGACATGGAAGCAACCCAAATGTTCACTGGCACATGAATGGCTAAAGCATTTGTGGTATATGTATACAATGGAATACTACTCAGCCATAACCAAGGATGAAATAATGCCATTTGCCGCAACATGAATGGAGCTAGAGATTATCACACTAAGTGAAGCAAGTCACAAAGAGAAGGAGAAATACCATAGGTTATCACGTATATGTGGAATGAAAACTCTGACACAGAAGAACTTATCTACATAAAAGAAACAGACTCACAGACATAGAGAAGAGAATGGTTGTTGCCAGGGAGAGGGGAGGCATGGAGGAGATGGATTTTGAGTTTGGGGTTAGCAGATGCAAACTATTATACATAGAATGGGGAATGAACAAGGTCATGGAGAAAAGGCAACCCTCCTATACTCTTGAAGGAAATGTCAATTGGTACAGACACTATAGAGAACAGTATGGGGTTCCTTAGGAAACTAAAAGTAGAGCTACCATATGATCCAGCAATCCCACTCCTGGGCATATATTCAGAGTAATACATAGTTCTAAAGGATACATGCCTCCCAATATTCATTGCAGCACTCTTTACCATAGTCAAGACACAGAAGCAACCAAAATGTCCATTGACAGAACAATGGATGAAGGAGATGTGGGACATATATACAATGGAATATTACTCAGCCAACAAAAATAACGAAATGATGCCATTTACAGCAAGATGGATGGACCTGGAGATTATCCTACTACGTGAAGTAAAAATATCATACAATATTGCTTATATACGGAATCTAAAAGGAAATGATAGAAATGAACATATTTTCAAAAGAGAAACAGACTCACAAACATAGATTACACACTTACGGTTATCAGAGGGAATGGGGTGGGGGGAAGGGATAGATTGGGAGTTTAGGATTTACATGTACACACTCTCGTATTCAAACAGATAACAAATAAGGACCTACTGTAGAGTACAGGGATTTTGCTCAAAATTTTGTAATAACCTAAATGGGAATTAATATGAAAACGAATAGGTACATATTATAATGTATAACTGAATCACTTTGCTGCACACCTGCAACTAACACAGCATTGTTACTCAACGATATTCTCATATAAAATACAAATTTGTAAAATTGAAATTAATTAATTAATTAATTGAGAAAAGGAACAAAGTCCTAGTGTACACCAGAGGAAATTGTATTCACTATCCTGTGATAAACCACACTGGACAAGAAAATGAGAAAGAATGCATAGACAGAAAGATAGATAGGTGTATAACAATCAATTTTCTATACAGCAAAAGTAACCCAACATTGTAAATCAACTATACTTCAATTAAATCCATTAAACAAAGACCTAGAGACAAATAAAAGCAAAACCACAATGACCCAAAACCTATGGGATGCAGCAGAAGCTGTTCTAAGAGGGAAGTTGTTAGTGATACAAGCTAACAAGAAGAAAAAGCTTCAATAAATGACGTAACTTTACACCTAACGTAACTAGAGAAAAATGAACAAACAAAACCCCAAATTAGTCGAAGGAAAGAAACCATAATGATCTGAGCAGAAACTTATGAAATAGAGCCTAAAAAACAAACAACAAACAAAGAAAAGATCAATGAAACTAAAACCTGGTTCATTGAAAAGATAAACAATATTCATAATCCTTAGCCAGACTCATCAGGAGAAAAAGGGAGAGGGCCCAAACCAATAAATGTAGAAATGAAAAAGAAGTTACAACTGACATCACAGATATGCAAAGAACACTAAGAGACTACAATGAGCAACTATTTGCCAATAAAATGGAAAATCTACAGCAAATGAACACATTTTTACAGAGGTACAATCACCCAGAACTGAACCAGGAAGAACTGGAATATATGAACTGACCAATTACCACTCCTGAAATTGAATCAGTAATTTACAAAGTCCCAAGAAACAGAAACCCAGGACCAGATGGCTTCACAGGGAATTTCTACCATACATTTAGAGAAGAGTTAACACACATCCTCCTGCAAATCTTCCAGAAATTTGCAGAGGTAGGAGCACTTCTGAACTCATTCTATGAGGCCACACTCTCCGTGATTAAAACAAAAAACACAGACAAAAATATCATACACAGAAAAGATAATTACAGGCCCATATCACAGATGAACATAACGCCAAAATCATGAACACAATATTAGCAAACAGAATCCATCAATACTTTAAAAGGATTATACATCATGATCAAGTGGGATTTACCCCAGAGATGCAAGGATTTTTCAATATCCACAAATCAGTCAGTGTGATACATCAATTGAACATAAAGAACATATGATCCTTTCTAGAGAGGGAGGGAAAGCTTTTGATAAAATTCAACATCCATTTATGATAAAAAACAAAACAAAACTCTGTAGACGGTGAGCACAGAAGAAACATACCTCAATGTAATAAAGGTCGTATATGTCAAACCCAGCACTAGTATCATACTTGCTGGTGAAAAGCTGAAAGAATTTTCTCTAAGATAATGAACAACAAGATCATGAACATGCCCATTCTCACCACTTTTATATAACATAAGTATCAAAGTCCTAGCCAGAGCGACAGAGGAGAAAAATAAAAATAAAGAATCCAACTTGGAAAAGAAGAAGTAAACCTGTCATTTTTTGCAGATGACATGCTAGTACACCTAGAAAAGTCTAAAGAGGCAACCAGAAAACTGCTAAAACTCATCAGTGAATTCAATAAAGTTGCAGGATACAAAATTATTACAGAGAAATCTGCTTCATTTCCATACACTATCAGTGATAGATCCGAAGGAGAAACTCAGGAAACAATCCCATTTATCATAGCATCAAATAGAAGAAAACAGTTTAGAAATCAACCTACCTAAGGAGGGAAAAGAACCTTACTCCAAAAACTATAAGATATTGATGAAAGAAATTAAAGCCGACAAACACTGATGGAAAGAAAGACCTGTTCTTGATTGGGAAGAATCAATATTGTTAGAATTATCACACTGTTCAGAACGATCTACAGATCCAATGAAATCCCTATCAAATGACCAAGGGCATTTTTGGCAGAACTAGAGCACAAAATCTTTAAATTTGTATGGAAACACAAAGGACCCTGAGTGACCAAAACAATCTTGGGAAAGAGGAAAGAAGCTGAAGGGGTCACTCTCCCAGTCTTCAGACTATATTACCAGGCTACAGTAAGCAAAACAGTATGGAATGCTGGCAAAAAAAACCAACATATAGATCAATGAAACAGGACAGAAAGCACAGAAATAAACCATTCAGCTATGGTCAATTAATTTAAGACAAAGGAGGCAAGAATATACGATGGAGAAAATACCGTCTATTCAATAAGTGGTGCTGGGAAAACTGGACAGCTACATGTAAAGAATGAAAGTAGAACATTCTTAAGACCCTATCCCCAAATAAACACAACATGAATTAAAAACCTAACTGGAGAACTGGATACTAAAAGACTCCCAGAGGAAAACCTACACAGGTCACACTTTGACATAAATTGCAGCAATATCTTTCTAGTTTTGGCTCCTAGGGTAATGGAAATAAAACCAGAAATCAACAAATAGGACCCAATCAAACTCAAAAGTGTTGGCACAGCAAAGGAAACCATAAACAAAAAGGAAAGACAACCTACAGACTGGGAGAAAATATTTGCCAATGAGGCAACTGACAAGGCCTTAATTTCCAAAATATACAAACATCTCATACAACTGAACAACCAAAAACCAAAGTGACCCAATAAAAATGGGCAGAAGAACTACAACGACATTTCTCAAAAACATACAAATGGCCAAACGGGCACATGAAAAGATTCTCAACATCAGTAATTATTAAAGAAATGCAAATCAAAACTACAATGAGGCCCCACCTCACAAAGGTCAGAATGGCCATCATTAAAATGTCTATACATACCAAATGCTGGAGAGGGTGTGGAGAAAAGGGAACCCTCCTACACTGTGCATAGGAATGTAAATTGGTGCAGCCGCTTTGGAAAACAGTATGCAGCTTATTGAAAAAGCTAAAAATTGACTTGTCATATGCTCCAGCAACCCAACTCCTGGGTCTATAACCAGAGAACCTTCTAATTCAAGAAGGTACGTGAATCCCTATGTGCACAGCAGCACTATTAACCATATCCAAGACATGGAAGCAACCCAAATGTTCACTGGCACATGAATGGCTAAAGCATTTGTGGTATATGTATACAATGGAATACTACTCAGCCATAGCCAAGGATGAAATAATGCCATTTGCCGCAACATGAATGGAGCTAGAGATTATCACGCTAAGTGAAGCAAGTCACAAAGAGAAGGAGAAATACCATAGGTTATCACGTATATGTGGAATGAAAACTCTGACACAGAAGAACTTATCTACATAAAAGAAACAGACTCACAGACATAGAGAACAGAATGGTTGTTGCCAGGGAGAGGGATGGCATGGAGGAGATGGATTTTGAGTTTGGGGTTAGCAGATGCAAACTATTATACATAGAATGGGGAATGAACAAGGTCATGGAGAAAAGGCAACCCTCCTATACTCTTGAAGGAAATGTCAATTGGTACAGACACTATACAGAACAGTATGGGGTTCCTTAAAAAACTAAAAGTAGAGCTACCATATGATCCAGCAATCCCACTCCTGGGCATATATTCAGAGTAATACATAGTTCTAAAGGATACATACCTCCCAATATTCATTGCAGCACTCTTTACCATAGTCAAGACACAGAAGCAACCAAAATGTCCACTGACAGAACAATGCATGAAGGAGATGTGGGACATATATACAATGGAATATTACTCAGCCAACAAAAATAACGAAATGATGCCATTTACAGCAAGATGGATGGACCTGGAGATTATCCTACTACGTGAAGTAAAAATATCATACAATATTGCTTATATACGGAATCTAAAAGGAAATGATAGAAATGAACATATTTTCAAAAGAGAAACAGACTCACAAACATAGATTACACACTTACGGTTATCAGAGGGAATGGGGTGGGGGGAAGGGATAGATTGGGAGTTTAGGATTTACATGTACACACTCTCGTATTCAAACAGATAACAAATAAGGACCTACTGTAGAGTACAGGGATTTTGCTCAAAATTTTGTAATAACCTAAATGGGAATTAATATGAAAACGAATAGGTACATATTATAATGTATAACTGAATCACTTTGCTGCACACCTGCAACTAACACAGCATTGTTACTCAACGATATTCTCATATAAAATACAAATTTGTAAAATTGAAATTAATTAATTAATTAATTGAGAAAAGGAACAAAGTCCTAGTGTACACCAGAGGAAATTGTATTCACTATCCTGTGATAAACCACACTGGACAAGAAAATGAGAAAGAATGCATAGACAGAAAGATAGATAGGTGTATAACAATCAATTTTCTATACAGCAAAAGTAACCCAACATTGTAAATCAACTATACTTCAATTAAATCCATTAAACAAAGACCTAGAGACAAATAAAAGCAAAACCACAATGACCCAAAACCTATGGGATGCAGCAGAAGCTGTTCTAAGAGGGAAGTTGTTAGTGATACAAGCTAACAAGAAGAAAAAGCTTCAATAAATGACGTAACTTTACACCTAACGTAACTAGAGAAAAATGAACAAACAAAACCCCAAATTAGTCGAAGGAAAGAAACCATAATGATCTGAGCAGAAACTTATGAAATAGAGCCTAAAAAACAAACAACAAACAAAGAAAAGATCAATGAAACTAAAACCTGGTTCATTGAAAAGATAAACAATATTCATAATCCTTAGCCAGACTCATCAGGAGAAAAAGGGAGAGGGCCCAAACCAATAAATGTAGAAATGAAAAAGAAGTTACAACTGACATCACAGATATGCAAAGAACACTAAGAGACTACAATGAGCAACTATTTGCCAATAAAATGGAAAATCTACAGCAAATGAACACATTTTTACAGAGGTACAATCACCCAGAACTGAACCAGGAAGAACTGGAATATATGAACTGACCAATTACCACTCCTGAAATTGAATCAGTAATTTACAAAGTCCCAAGAAACAGAAACCCAGGACCAGATGGCTTCACAGGGAATTTCTACCATACATTTAGAGAAGAGTTAACACACATCCTTCTGCAAATCTTCCAGAAATTTGCAGAGGTAGGAGCACTTCTGAACTCATTCTATGAGGCCACACTCTCCGTGATTAAAACAAAAAACACAGACAAAAATATCATACACAGAAAAGATAATTACAGGCCCATATCACAGATGAACATAACGCCAAAATCATGAACACAATATTAGCAAACAGAATCCATCAATACATTAAAAGGATTATACATCATGATCAAGTGGGATTTACCCCAGAGATGCAAGGATTTTTCAATATCCGCTAATCAGTCAGTGTGATACATCAATTGAACATAAAGAACATATGATCCTTTCTAGAGAGGGAGGGAAAGCTTTTGATAAAATTCAACATCCATTTATGATAAAAAACAAAACAAAACTCTGTAGACGGTGAGCACAGAAGAAACATACCTCAATGTAATAAAGGTCGTATATGTCAAACCCAGCACTAGTATCATACTTGCTGGTGGAAAGCTGAAAGAATTTTCTCTAAGATAATGAACAACAAGATCATGAACATGCCCATTCTCACCACTTTTATATAACATAAGTATCAAAGTCCTAGCCAGAGCGACAGAGGAGAAAAATAAAAATAAAGAATCCAACTTGGAAAAGAAGAAGTAAACCTGTCATTTTTTGCAGATGACATGCTAGTACACATAGAAAAGTCTAAAGAGGCAACCAGAAAACTGCTAAAACTCATCAATGAATTCAGTAAAGTTGCAGGATACAAAATTATTACAGAGAAATCTGCTTCATTTCCATACACTATCAGTGATAGATCCGAAGGAGAAACTCAGGAAACAATCCCATTTATCATAGCATCAAATAGAAGAAAACAGTTTAGAAATCAACCTACCTAAGGAGGGAAAAGAACCTTACTCCAAAAACTATAAGATATTGATGAAAGAAATTAAAGCCGACAAACACTGATGGAAAGAAAGACCTGTTCTTGATTGGGAAGAATCAATATTGTTAAAATTATCACACTGTTCAGAACGATCTACAGATCCAATGAAATCCCTATCAAATGACCAAGGGCATTTTTGGCAGAACTAGAGCACAAAATCTTTAAATTTGTATGGAAACACAAAGGACCCTGAGTGACCAAAACAATCTTGGGAAAGAGGAAAGAAGCTGAAGGGGTCACTCTCCCAGTCTTCAGACTATATTACCAGGCTACAGTAAGCAAAACAGTATGGAATGCTGGCAAAAAAACCCAACATATAGATCAATGAAACAGGAAAGAAAGCACAGAAATAAACCATTCAGCTATGGTCAATTAATTTAAGACAAAGGAGGCAAGAATATACGATGGAGAAAATACCGTCTATTCAATAAGTGGTGCTGGGAAAACTGGACAGCTACATGTAAAGAATGAAAGTAGAACATTCTTAAGACCCTATCCCCAAATAAACACAACATGAATTAAAAACCTAACTGGAGAACTGGATACTAAAAGACTCCCAGAGGAAAACCTAGACAGGTCACACTTTGACATAAATTGCAGCAATATCTTTCTAGTTTTGGCTCCTAGGGTAATGGAAATAAAACCAGAAATCAACAAATAGGACCTAATCAAACTCAAAAGTGTTGCCACAGCAAAGGAAACCATAAACAAAAAGGAAAGACAACCTACAGACTGGGAGAAAATATTTGCCAATGAGGCAACTGACAAGGCCTTAATTTCCAAAATATACAAACATCTCATACAACTGAACAAACAAAAACCAAAGTGACCCAATAAAAATGGGCAGAAGAACTACAACGACATTTCTCAAAAACATACAAATGGCCAAACGGGCACATGAAAAGATTCTCAACATCAGTAATTATTAAAGAAATGCAAATCAAAACTACAATGAGGCCCCACTTCACAAAGGTCAGAATGGCCATCATTAAAATGTCTATACATACCAAATGCTGGAGACGGTGTGGAGAAAAGGGAACCCTCCTACACTGTGCATAGGAATGTAAATTGGTGCAGCCGCTTTGGAAAACAGTATGCAGCTTATTGAAAAAACTAAAAATTGACTTGTCATATGCTCCAGCAACCCAACTCCTGGGTCTATAAGCAGAGAACCTTCTAATTCAAGAAGGTACGTGAATCCCTATGTGCACAGCAGCACTATTAACCATAGCCAAGACATGGAAGCAACCCAAATGTTCACTGGCACATGAATGGCTAAAGCATTTGTGGTATATGTATACAATGGAATACTACTCAGCCATAACCAAGGATGAAATAATGCCATTTGCCGCAACATGAATGGAGCTAGAGATTATCACACTAAGTGAAGCAAGTCACAAAGAGAAGGAGAAATACCATAGGTTATCACGTATATGTGGAATGAAAACTCTGACACAGAAGAACTTATCTACATAAAAGAAACAGACTCACAGACATAGAGAAGAGAATGGTTGTTGCCAGGGAGAGGGGAGGCATGGAGGAGATGGATTTTGAGTTTGGGGTTAGCAGATGCAAACTATTATACATAGAATGGGGAATGAACAAGGTCATGGAGAAAAGGCAACCCTCCTATACTCTTGAAGGAAATGTCAATTGGTACAGACACTATACAGAACAGTATGGGGTTCCTTAAAAAACTAAAAGTAGAGCTACCATATGATCCAGCAATCCCACTCCTGGGCATATATTCAGAGTAATACATAGTTCTAAAGGATACATACCTCCCAATATTCATTGCAGCACTCTTTACCATAGTCAAGACACAGAAGCAACCAAAATGTCCACTGACAGAACAATGCATGAAGGAGATGTGGGACATATATACAATGGAATATTACTCAGCCAACAAAAATAACGAAATGATGCCATTTACAGCAAGATGGATGGACCTGGAGATTATCCTACTACGTGAAGTAAAAATATCATACAATATTGCTTATATACGGAATCTAAAAGGAAATGATAGAAATGAACATATTTTCAAAAGAGAAACAGACTCACAAACATAGATTACACACTTACGGTTATCAGAGGGAATGGGGTGGGGGGAAGGGATAGATTGGGAGTTTAGGATTTACATGTACACACTCTCGTATTCAAACAGATAACAAATAAGGACCTACTGTAGAGTACAGGGATTTTGCTCAAAATTTTGTAATAACCTAAATGGGAATTAATATGAAAACGAATAGGTACATATTATAATGTATAACTGAATCACTTTGCTGCACACCTGCAACTAACACAGCATTGTTACTCAACGATATTCTCATATAAAATACAAATTTGTAAAATTGAAATTAATTAATTAATTAATTGAGAAAAGGAACAAAGTCCTAGTGTACACCAGAGGAAATTGTATTCAATATCCTGTGATAAACCACACTGGACAAGAAAATGAGAAAGAATGCATAGACAGAAAGATAGATAGGTGTATAACAATCAATTTTCTATACAGCAAAAGTAACCCAACATTGTAAATCAACTATACTTCAATTAAATCCATTAAACAAAGACCTAGAGACAAATAAAAGCAAAACCACAATGACCCAAAACCTATGGGATGCAGCAGAAGCTGTTCTAAGAGGGAAGTTGTTAGTGATACAAGCTAACAAGAAGAAAAAGCTTCAATAAATGACGTAACTTTACACCTAACGTAACTAGAGAAAAATGAACAAACAAAACCCCAAATTAGTCGAAGGAAAGAAACCATAATGATCTGAGCAGAAACTTATGAAATAGAGCCTAAAAAACAAACAACAAACAAAGAAAAGATCAATGAAACTAAAACCTGGTTCATTGAAAAGATAAACAATATTCATAATCCTTAGCCAGACTCATCAGGAGAAAAAGGGAGAGGGCCCAAACCAATAAATGTAGAAATGAAAAAGAAGTTACAACTAACATCACAGATATGCAAAGAACACTAAGCGACTACAATGAGCAACTATTTGCCAATAAAATGGAAAATCTACAGCAAATGAACACATTTTTACAGAGGTACAATCACCCAGAACTGAACCAGGAAGAACTGGAATATATGAACTGACCAATTACCACTCCTGAAATTGAATCAGTAATTTACAAAGTCCCAAGAAACAGAAACCCAGGACCAGATGGCTTCACAGGGAATTTCTACCATACATTTAGAGAAGAGTTAACACACATCCTCCTGCAAATCTTCCAGAAATTTGCAGAGGTAGGAGCACTTCTGAACTCATTCTATGAGGCCACACTCTCCGTGATTAAAACAAAAAACACAGACAAAAATATCATACACAGAAAAGATAATTACAGGCCCATATCACAGATGAACATAACGCCAAAATCATGAACACAATATTAGCAAACAGAATCCATCACTACTTTAAAAGGATTATACATCATGATCAAGTGGGATTTACCCCAGAGATGCAAGGATTTTTCAATATCCACAAATCAGTCAGTGTGATACATCAATTGAACATAAAGAACATATGATCCTTTCTAGAGAGGGAGGGAAAGCTTTTGATAAAATTCAACATCCATTTATGATAAAAAACAAAACAAAACTCTGTAGACGGTGAGCACAGAAGAAACATACCTCAATGTAATAAAGGTCGTATATGTCAAACCCAGCACTAGTATCATACTTGCTGGTGGAAAGCTGAAAGAATTTTCTCTAAGATAATGAACAACAAGATCATGAACATGCCCATTCTCACCACTTTTATATAACATAAGTATCAAAGTCCTAGCCAGAGCGACAGAGGAGAAAAATAAAAATAAAGAATCCAACTTGGAAAAGAAGAAGTAAACCTGTCATTTTTTGCAGATGACATGCTAGTACACATAGAAAAGTCTAAAGAGGCAACCAGAAAACTGCTAAAACTCATCAATGAATTCAGTAAAGTTGCAGGATACAAAATTATTACAGAGAAATCTGCTTCATTTCCATACACTATCAGTGATAGATCCGAAGGAGAAACTCAGGAAACAATCCCATTTATCATAGCATCAAATAGAAGAAAACAGTTTAGAAATCAACCTACCTAAGGAGGGAAAAGAACCTTACTCCAAAAACTATAAGATATTGATGAAAGAAATTAAAGCCGACAAACACTGATGGAAAGAAAGACCTGTTCTTGATTGGGAAGAATCAATATTGTTAAAATTATCACACTGTTCAGGACGATCTACAGATCCAATGAAATCCCTATCAAATGACCAAGGGCATTTTTGGCAGAACTAGAGCACAAAATCTTTAAATTTGTATGGAAACACAAAGGACCCTGAGTGACCAAAACAATCTTGGGAAAGAGGAAAGAAGCTGAAGGGGTCACTCTCCCAGTCTTCAGACTATATTACCAGGCTACAGTAAGCAAAACAGTATGGAATGCTGGCAAAAAAACCCAACATATAGATCAATGAAACAGGAAAGAAAGCACAGAAATAAACCATTCAGCTATGGTCAATTAATTTAAGACAAAGGAGGCAAGAATATACGATGGAGAAAATACCGTCTATTCAATAAGTGGTGCTGGGAAAACTGGACAGCTACATGTAAAGAATGAAAGTAGAACATTCTTAAGACCCTATCCCCAAATAAACACAACATGAATTAAAAACCTAACTGGAGAACTGGATACTAAAAGACTCCCAGAGGAAAACCTAGACAGGTCACACTTTGACATAAATTGCAGCAATATCTTTCTAGTTTTGGCTCCTAGGGTAATGGAAATAAAACCAGAAATCAACAAATAGGACCTAATCAAACTCAAAAGTGTTGCCACAGCAAAGGAAACCATAAACAAAAAGGAAAGACAACCTACAGACTGGGAGAAAATATTTGCCAATGAGGCAACTGACAAGGCCTTAATTTCCAAAATATACAAACATCTCATACAACTGAACAACCAAAAACCAAAGTGACCCAATAAAAATGGGCAGAAGAACTACAACGACATTTCTCAAAAACATACAAATGGCCAAACGGGCACATGAAAAGATTCTCAACATCAGTAATTATTAAAGAAATGCAAATCAAAACTACAATGAGGCCCCACCTCACAAAGGTCAGAATGGCCATCATTAAAATGTCTATACATACCAAATGCTGGAGAGGGTGTGGAGAAAAGGGAACCCTCCTACACTGTGCATAGGAATGTAAATTGGTGCAGCCGCTTTGGAAAACAGTATGCAGCTTATTGAAAAAGCTAAAAATTGACTTGTCATATGCTCCAGCAACCCAACTCCTGGGTATATAACCAGAGAACCTTCTAATTCAAGAAGGTACGTGAATCCCTATGTGCACAGCAGCACTATTAACCATAGCCAAGACATGGAAGCAACCCAAATGTTCACTGGCACATGAATGGTTAAAGCATTTGTGGTATATGTATACAATGGAATACTACTCAGCCATAACAAAGGATGAAATAATGCCATTTGCCGCAACATGAATGGAGCTAGAGATTATCACACTATGTGAAGCAAGTCACAAAGAGGAGAAATACCATAGGTTATGATGTATATGTGGAATGAATAATCTGACACAAAAGAATTTATCTACATAAAAGAAACAGACTAACAGAGAAGAGGCTGGTTGTTGCCAGGGAGAGGGGAGGCATGGAAGATATGGATTGGGAGTTTGGGGTTAGCAGATGCAATCTATTATACATAGAATGGGGAATGAACAAGGTCATGGAGAAAAGGCAACCCTCCTATACTCTTGAAGGAAATGTCAATTGGTACAGACACTATAGAGAACAGTATGGGGTTGCTTAGGAAACTAAAAGTAGAGCTACCATATGATCCAGCAATCCCACTCCTGGGCATATATTCAGAGCCATACATAGTTCTAAAGAATACATGCCTCCGAATATTCATTGCAGCACTCCTTACAATAGTGAAGACACAGAAGCAACCAAAATGTCCATTGACAGAACAATGGATGAAGGAGATGTGGTACATATGTACAATGGAATATTACTCAGCCAACAAAAATAATGCCATTTACAGCAACATGAATGGGGCTAGAGATTATCACATTAAGTGAAGCAAGTCACAAAGAGAAGGAGAAATACCATAGGTTATCACGTATATGTGGAATGAAAAATCTGGCGCAAAAGAAATTATCTACATAAAAGAAGCAGACTCACAGACATAGAGAAGAAAATGGTTGTTGCCAGGGAGAGGGGAGGCATGGGAGAGATGGATTTTGAGTTTGGGGTTAGCAGATGCAAACTATTATACATAGAATGGGGAAAGAACAAGGTCATGGAGAAAAGGCAACCCTCCTATACTCTTGAAGGAAATGTCAATTGGTACAGACACTATAGAGAACAGTATGGGGTTCCTTAAAAAACTAAAAGTAGAGCTACCATATGATCCAGCAATCCCACTCCTGGGCATATATTCAGAGTAATACATAGTTCTAAAGGATACATGCCTCCCAATATTCTTTGCAGCACTCTTTACAATAGTCAATACACAGAAGCAACCAAAATGTCCACTGACAGAACAATGGATGAAGGAGATGTGGGACATATATACAGTGGAATATTACTCAGCCAACAAAAATAATGAAATGATGCCATTTACAGCAAGATGGATGGACATGGAGATTATCATACTAAGTGAAGTAAAAATATCATACAATATTGCTTATATACGGAATCTAAGAAGAAATGATACAAATGAACTTATTTAGAAAAGAGAAACAGACTCACAGACTTAGATTACAAATTTATGGTTACTAGAGGGTATGGGCTGGGGGGGGGAAGAGATAGATTGGGAGTTTATTATTTACATGTACACACTCCTGTATTAAAACAGGTAACAAATAAGGACCTACTTTATAGTACAGAGATTGTGCTCAATATTTTGTAATAACCTAAATGGGAATTAATATGAAAAGGAATAGGTACATATATAATGTATAACTGAATCACTTTCCTGCACACCTGCAACTAACACAGCATTGTTACTCAACTATATTCTAATATCAAATAAAATTTTTTAAAATTTAAATTAATTAATTAATTTTAAAAAGAAACAATGTCCTAGTGTATAGCACAGGAAATTGTATTCAATATCCTGTGATAAACCACCCTGGAAAAGAAAATGAGTAAGAATGCCCAAACAGACTGTTAGGTGTATAACTGAATCAATTTTCTGTACAGCATAAGTAACAAAACATTTTAAATCAACTATTCTTCAATTAAATCAATTTTAAAAAGCCCTAGAGAGAAATAGAAACAAAAACACAATGACCCAAAACCTATGGGATGCAGCAAAAGCTGTTCTAAGAGGGAAGTTTTTAGTGATACAAGCTAACAAGGAGAAAAAGCTTAAATAAATGACATAACTTTACACCTAACGTAACTAGAGAAAAATGAACAATCAAAACCCCAACTCAGTTGAAGGAAAGAAATCATAAAGATCTGAGCAGAAATAAGTGAAATAGAGCCTGAAAAACAAACAACAAACAAAGAAAAGATCAATGAAACTAAAACCTGGTTCATTGAAAAGATAAGCAATATTCATAATCCTTAGCCACACTCATCAGTGGAAAAAGGGAGAGGGCCCAAACCGATAAATGTACAAATGAAAAGCAAGCAGTTACAATGAATATCATGGAAATTCAAAGGACCCTGAGACTACTGAAAGCAAATATTTTCCAATAAAATGAACAACTTAGAGAAAATGGACAAATTTTTACAAAGGTACAATCTGCCAGAACTGAACCAGGATGAACTGGAATGTATGAACTAACCAACTACCTTTCCTGATTTGAATCAGTGATTAAAAACTGAGTCAACAAATGAAAATCCAGGACCAGATGACTTCACAGTGGAATCTACTAAACATTTAGAGAAGAGTTAACACCTATCCTTCTGCAATTCTTCTAGAAAACTGCAGAGGAAGGAACACTTCTGAACTCAATCTATGAGGCCACCAATACTCTGATCCCAAAAACCAGACAAAGATATCACACACAGAAAAGAAAACTACAGGCCCATATCACTGATGAACATAGATACAAAAATCCTCAATAGTATATTGGAAACAGATTCCAACAGTACATTAAAAGGCTCATACATCATGATCAGGTGGGATTTATCCCAGGGATGGAAGGAATTTTCTATATCCGCAAATCAATCAGTGTGATACACCACGTCAACCAATTGAAGGATAACAATCATATGATCATCTCAATAGATGCAGAAAAACCTTTTGACAAAATTCAACATCTATTTATCATAAAAACTCTCCAGAAAGTGTACCGAGAGTGAACATACCTCAACATATATGACAAACCTACAGCTAACATCATACTCAATGGTAAAAAGCTGAAAGCATTTCCTCTAGGATTAGGAAAAAGCCGAGGATGTCCACTCTCAACACTTTTATTTAACATAATTTTGCCTAGCCATGGCAATCAGAGAAGAAACAAAAGGAATCCAAATTGGAAAAGGGGGCATAAAACTGTCACTGTTTGCAGATGACATGATACTGTACATAGAAAATCTTAAACATGTTACCAGAGAACTACTAGAGCTCATCAATGAATTTGGTAAAGTTGCAGGATACAAAATAAATATACAGAAATCTGTTGTACTTCTATACACTAATGACGAAAGATCAGAAAAATACATTAAAGAAACAATCCCATTTCCCATCACATCAAAAAGAAAAAAATACTTAGGAATGAAGCTGCCTAAGGAGACAAAAGGCCAGTACTCTGAAAACTCTAAGACACCAATGAAAGAAATAGAAGACAACACAAACAGATGGAAAGATGTACTATGTTCTTGGATTGGAATAATCAATATTGTCAAAATGACTATACTATCCTAGGCAATCTACAGATTCAATGCAATCCCTATTCAATTACCAATGGCATTTTTCACAGAACTAGAACACATAGTCTTAAAATTTGTATGGAGCCAAATATTCAAAGCAATCTTGAGAAAGAAAAATGGAGCTGGAGGAATCAGGCTCCCTGACGTCAGACTGTACTACACACCTTCAGTCATCAAAAGAATGTGGTACTGGCACAGAAACAGAAATATAGATGAATGGAGCAGGATAGAAATCCCCAAGTAAACCCACACATCTATGGTCAATTAATCTATGACAATGGAGGCACAACTATACAATGGAGGAAAGACAGTCTGTTCAACAAAGAGTGCTGGACAACTACATGTAAAAAAATGAAATTAAAACATTCTTTAACACCACATATACAAAAATAAACTCAAAATGGATTAAAGACCTACATGTAAGACAGGATACTATAATACTCTTAGAGGAAAGCATAAGCAGAACACCCATTGACAAACTGCAGCAATGTCTTTGTGTAGCTGTCTCCTAGAATAATGGATATAAAAACAAAAATAAACAAATGGGACCTAATTAAACTCAAAATATTTTGTACAGCAAATGAAACCATAGACAAAACAAAAAGACAACCCACGGAATGGGAGAAAATATTTGCAAATGATGCTACCTACAAGGGATTAGTCTCCAAAATTTACAAACAACGCATGTGGGTCAATATCGAAAAAACAAACAATCACAATGGGCAGAAGACCTAAATAGACATTTCTACAAAGAAGACATACAGATGGCCAAGAGGCACATGAAAAGATGCTCAACATCCCTAATAATTAGAGAAATGCAAATCAAAACTCCAATGAAATATGATCTCACACCAGTCAGAATTGCCATCATCAAAATATGTAAAAACAATAAATGCTGGGGAGGGTGTGGAGAAAAGGGAACTCTCCTACACTGTTGGTGGGAATGTAAATCTCCATACAGCCACTACGGAGAACAGTATGAGAGTTCCTTAAAAAACTAAACTAGGGCTTCCCTTGTGGCACAGTGGTTAAGAATCCACCTGCCAATGCAGGGGACATGGGTTTGAGCTCTGGTCCAGGAAGATCCCACATGCCACAGAGCAACTAAGCCTGTGCACCACAACTACTGAGTCTGTGCTCTAGAGCCCATGTGTCACAACTACTGAAGCCCATGTGCCTAGAGCCCGTGCTCCGCAACAAGAGAAGCCACCGCAATGCTAAGCCTGCACACCATAACGAAGCATAGCCCCTGCTCGTCACAACTAGAGAAAGCCCATGTGCAGCAACAAAGACCCAATGCAGCCAAAAATAATAAATGTATTAAAAAAATAAAACAAAACTAAAAGTAGAGCTACCATGTGACCCAATAATCCCACTCCTGGGAATGTATCTAGCAAAACTATAACTGGAAAAGATACATGCACCCTGACGTGCATAGCAGCACTATCTACAGTCGCCAGGACATGGAGGGAACCTAAATGTCCATCAACAGAGGAATGGATAAAGAAGATGTGGTACATATATACATGGACTATTACTCAGCCATAAAAAAGAATGAAATAATGCCATTTGCAGCATCATGGATGGAACTAGAGATTGCCATATTGAGTGAAGTGAGTCAGACAGATTAAGATAAATATCATATGATATCATTTACATGTGGAATCTAAAAAAATCATACAAATGAACTTATTTACAAAACAGAAACAGACTCACAGACTTAGAGAACAAACTTATGCTCACCAGAGGGAAGGGTCGGGGGGAAGGATAGATTGGAAGTTTGAGACTGACATGTACACACAGCTATATTGAAAATGGAAAACCAATAAGGACTTGATGTATAGTACAGGGAACTCTGCTCAATACTCTATAATAATCTAAATGGGAAAAGAATTTGAAAAAGAATAGATACACATATATGTATAACTGAATCACATTGCTGTACACCTGAAACTAACACAACATTGTTGATCCACTATGCTCCAATATAAAACAAAAATTAAAAAAACAAAACCACAAAGTAAAATTACAAGCCCATATCACAAGGAGAACGAACATCATATGATATCACTTATAAGTGCAATGTAAAATATGACACAAATGAACTTACATACGAAAGAGAAGCAGTCTCACAGACCTAGAGAAGAAAATGGTGTTTGCCAAGGGAGAGGGGAAAAGGAGAGATGGATTGGGAGTTTGGGATTAACAGATGCAAACTATTATACACAGAATGGGTAACGAATGAGGTCCTACTGTATAGCACAGGGAACTGTATTCAATATCCTGTGATAAACCATAATTGAAAAGAAAATGAAAAAGAATGAATAGATGGACAAATATACAACTGAATCACTTTGCTGTACAGCAGAAGGTAACACAACGTTGTAAATCAGCTATACTTCAACTAAATTAATTTAAAAGATCTCTAGAGACCAATAAAAACAAAAACATGACTCAAAACCTATTGCATGCAGCAAAAGCAGTTCTAAGAGGGAAGTTTTTAGCAATACAAGCTAAAAAGAAAAATCTCAAATAAATAACCTAACCTTACACTGAATGTAACTATACTAGAGAAAGATGAATGAACAAAACCCCAAAATAGTAGAAGGTAAGAAATCATAAAGATCAGAACAGAAATAAATGAAATAGAGCCTAAAAACAATCAAAGAAAAGATCAATGAAACTAAAAACTGGTTCTTTGAAACGATAAACAAAATTGATAAACCGTAGCCAGACTCATCACCAAAAAAGAGGAGAGAGCCCAAATCAATAAATGTAGAAATGAAAAAGAAGAAGTTACAACTGACATCATGGAGATACAAAGGACCCTAAGAGACTGTAACAAGCAACTATTTGTCAATAAAATTGACAATCTAGAGGAAATGGCAAATTTTTACAAAGATACAATCTCCCAATGCTGAACCAGGAAGAACTAGAAAATATAAACAGAAAAATTACCATTCCTTAAATTGAATCAGTAATTTAAAAACTCCCGACAAACACAAAACCAGGACCAGATGGCTTCACGGGGGAATTCTACCAAACATTCAGTGAAGAGTTAACACCTATCCCTCTGCAACTCTTCCAGAAAATTGTAGAGGAAGGAACATTTCTGAACTCATTCTATGAGGCCACCATCACCCTGATACCAAAAACCAGACAAAGATATCACACACAGAAAGGAAAATTACAGGCTTATATCACAGATGAACATAGATGCCAAAATCCTCAACACAATAATGATATCCAACAATACATTAAAAGGATCATACACCATGATCATGTGGGATTTATCCCAGGGATGCAAAGATTTTTCAATATCCTCAAATCAATCAGTGTGATACAGCACATAAACCAGCTGAAGAATAAAAACCATATGGTCCTCTCAATAAAGGTAGGAAAGGCTTTTGATGAAATTCAACATCGATTTATGATAAAAACTCCCCAGTAAGTGGGGGCATAGAGGGAACCTACCTCAATGTAATAAATGCCATATATGACAAACTCACAACTAACATCATACTTAATGGTGAAAAGCTGAAAGAATTCCAAGATTGTGAACAAGACCAGGAGGCTCACACTCACCACTTTTATTCAACGTAGTTTTGGAAGTCCTAGCCACAGCATCAATGAATTTGGTAATGTTGCAGGATACTAAATTAATACAAAGAAATCTGTTGCATTTCTATACACAAAGAACAAAAGTTCTCAAAGAGAAATTCAAGAAACAATCTCATTTACCATTGCATGAAAAACAAGAAAATTTCCTTGGAATAAACCTACCTAAGGAGGCAAAAGACCTCTACTTTGAAAACTGTAAGACACTGATGAAAGAAATTGAAGCCGACACACACAGAGATGAAAAGATAGACAGTGTACTTCAATGAGAAGAATCAACAATGTTAAAATGACCACACTACTCAGAGCAATCAATGCAATCCCTATCGAATGACCACTGGCATTTTTCACAGACCTAGAACACAAAAAATTTAAATTTGTATGGAAACACAGAAGACCCTGGAGAGCAAAAACCATTTTGGGAAAGAAGAACAAAGCTGGAGGAGTCATGCTTCCTGACTTCAGACTATACTACCAGGCTACAGTAATCAAAACAGTATGGTCTACTGGCACAAACACTGACATATATCAATATATCAACAAAATAGGAGAGAAAGCCCAGAAATAAACCTATGCACCTATGGTCAATTAATCTATGATAAAGGAGGAAAGAATATAGAGAGGAGAAAAGACAGTGTCTTCAGTAAGTGGTGTTGGGAAAAGTGGACAACTACATGTAAAAGAATGAAAGTAGAACATTCTCTAACACCCTATCCCAAAATAAACTCAAAATTGATTAAAGACCTAAGTTTAATACTGGATAGTAAAAAACTCTTAGAGGAAAACCCAGGCCGAATACTCTTTGGCATAAATTGCAGCAATAATTTTCTAGATTCAGCTCCTACTGTAATGGAAATAAAAACAAAAATAAACAAGCAGGACCTAAACAAACTTAAAGGGTTGGCACAGCAAAGGAAACCATAAATGAAAAGGAAAGACAACTTAGAGACTGGAAGAAAATATTTTTAAATGAGGTGACCGACAAGACCTTAATTTGCAAAATAATACAAACAGCTCATACAACACAACAAAAAAAAAACCAAAACGACCCAACTGAAAAATGGGCAGAATATCTACACAGATATTTCTTCAAAGAAGACATACAGATAGCCAACAAGCACATGAAAAGATGCTGAACATTGCTAATTATTAGAGAAATGCACATCAAAACTACAATGAGGTATCACCTCACACCAGTCAGAATGGCCATCATTAAAAAGTGTACAAATAACGAATGCTGGAGAGGGTGTGGAGAAAAGGGAACCCTTCTACACTGTTGGTGGGAATGTAAATTGGTGTGGTGGCTTAGGAAAACAGTATGGCTCTTCCTCAAAACCTATGTATAGAACTACCATATCATCCAGCAATCCCAATCCTGGGCATATATCCAGACAAAACTATAATTCAAAAAGAAACTGCTACTGTATAGCTAGGGGAACTATACTCAATATTTTGTAATAACCTGTAAGGGAATGGAATCTGATAGAGAGCACTGAATCCTAATCACTAGACCACCAGGGATGGTAAGGGAATGGAATCTGGTTAAGAATATATATACATAAAAATACATGTGTAACTGTGTCACTGTGCTGTACAACTGAAACTAATGTGACATTGAGAGTCAACTATACTTCAATTAAAACAGGAACACATAGAATGCACAACGTATAGTGTGAACTCTAAAAAAAAGAACAGAATAAGAAAATAAAAAAGATATTTTAAAATAAACCTTTAGACTAAAATATAACATGGAGAAATTATTAATCAACAATCCATATATATGCACATAACCTAACCAAAATCAGGCAAGCGGAAGTATTCATTTAAATTGGAAAAACTTCCCAGAACAGATTCAATAAATGAGTTCTTTCAGTAACATTCTTAATATGTATCCAGGTGTCCTGCCATCAAATATTTCCCTTTAACTTCAATAAGTATCCACGCGTTTAGTAATCTAACACGCAGGAAATATTCCAAGAAAGTTGTTCCCACCTCTTTTATTAGTTATTCTTGATTGTTACTGTTCTGTTATTTTCTATAAAGTTAATGTTTCACCTCTATGCTAATCTTTATTCATCTAAGATTGCACATCAGCTGGATCATGAAACTCCTGTTGCTATTTTGTCGAGAAGACATTCTTTCTGCTACAGAACGAGGTAAGGATCTTTCCTCTGCTGCTGTCTGCAGAAGTCCCCCCCGTGGGCACTTCATACCAGCACTGTAACGAGATTGGCAAATAATGCAAATTGACTTTTCTGAATTATTCTGATAAAAGGAAACAAAATGATTTATAGGAAACAAAACTATTTCATGAGCAATATATCCTAAATTAAGAATGCACAATCTGGGAATTCCCTGGCAGTCCAGTGGTTAGGACTCTGAGCTTCCACTACAGGGGGCCGTGTTCAATTCCTGATCCCTGGTCAGGGAACCAAGATCCTGCAAGCTGTGTAGTGTGGCCAAATAAATAAATAAAAGAACCCACGATCTTTCAAAAGTGGGATACGTATAGAGTAGGCAACCCCAGAGCAGACAAAGGGCCTTAGACTCTCCTAGCCAGAAACAGAAGTAACACCACATCCAACCATCAGGGCATCAAATTAAAGTTGATTTTAAAATCCAAATATTGCCTGGAAGGGGAAGCCTAGACCTTCTCTCTCTTCTCTGCCACCATCAAAGTCTAAACCATGGTCATCCATCACCCCAAACCTCCCCACTGCTATACCTCCTCCACGGTTTTCCACACAACAATCAGCATGAACTATTTATCATAGAAATCACACCATTTTGCATTCTCTGCTCAGAATCCTTCAGGATCTTCCTGTCACCCATTGAATAAAATCCAAACTCTGTCATGGCCTGAAAAGGCATCTGAGTCTCTCTCCCATTTGCTTTGCTGCAGCTGCACTGATGTTCTTTTCTGTTTCCAGAATGCACCTGTCCAAGCTACCTCAGGGACCTCACCTTTTCTGTTTTGACTGAAGGTAACTTCTTCCTTTTCACACTTTTCCACAGTCAATTCCTCCCTATCATTTAGGTGTTAGTTCAAGGTCTCTTTCAAGAAGCCTTTGCAGACCACCCTATAGTATGCACCACACACTCTCACACTGGCATCCCGACCTCATTATCTGTCTCATTTTACCCTCTTTTACTTCTTTAAAGTGTGTCTCACATTCCGGAATTATCTCACAATCTTCTTTCCTTATTGTGACTCAAGCATGTACACGCCACCAGTAATACATTAGCTTGGGCATGCCCCAGCCCCAGTGCCGTTAGAGACAACCTACCTTGGACGCAGGTGACTTATTCTGGGAGGTGATTAGATGGAATAAGCTTGGGGGACTGGAAAGCCTGCAGTAGGAAAGGAGGAAAAGACAACACAGGGTGTTCCCACAGGGAATCTGCAGCTCAGTCCCACCAAGACTTTCTGGGCCACAGAAGGCATCCCTGGAACTGCCTACCTGGGGAGTAGAAGGGGGTTTGGTCCCTGTCCTGCGACGTCAGCTCCCTCACTTCCCGACTGTGCATGCCTAAGGACCAGGCAGATTCTCACAGGCAACCCTCACTTTCACATCAGAGGAGCTCTGGGCAGACAGTGAGAATCAAGTACTTGGTTCCTCACCTTCGGGAAGCCTGTGGTTCCAGCCGCGGCTGAGGGAAAGGTAGCCAGTGAATATGAGTGTCCAGTACAAAAGGCTACAGAGGACTTTTCTCCTTGCTAAAGCGTCACTATCTAGAAAGACTTGATTACTCTGGAATGGATGGTTTTCATTTAAAAAGGGATTTGGCTAAATGGAATTCTTCACTGGAAGGTGCACTGTGAGGGCTCAGGAAGGACTGTGACCCGTCCAGAGGAAACACGATGGAACAGGAAGACAGGGGAGGGTCTGGGCAGTACAAGGAAAAATGCCTCTTTGCAGTTTTGCCTAAAGCTGGGATGGAGACAATTCAGTGCCTAACACAGAGGCACTTAATATTTTTTTGGTAAATGAACGGATGGATGAATGAAATATTGAAAGCTCTGACAATCAAGTATGCCTGATCAACAATGCCTAAGGAATGTATATTATCGGTTAACTTTTCTATTTTTATCATTTACATATATATCCTCAACAGCCTGGAACGTATGTTTGCCGTCCTCCATCATCAAAATACAATCTTTGCATCATTTCCAAGATCTGTGTGTGTGTTTCACACTGTAGGCTATCTTCACCATTTTTTAATGGAAATGGAGTAAATTGAGTAATCAGGAGATAGTTCTCTATTTTAATGACTGTATGAGTCCTAGATACAGATAAATAAAATATGTCTATATACCTTGCATTTATCAAGTATTTAAAATGAGGTTAACATTCTGCTCCTTGTTTTACCCAGCCTTGCCTGACATTCCTAACCATTAAAAAACATACTCTCTTAACACCCCACGTGTCTCCTTTATGTTTTACTCTTGTAATTAAATATTCTGTCTTTACTTAATGCCTGCATTTCATGCAAAGCTGTAAGCTCCCCGATGGCAGAGGCAATGTCTGTCCTGATTACTGCTATGTCCTGAAGGCTTAGCAAAGTCCCTGGGACATAGCAAGTGCCAATAAATACTTGTTGAATGAATGTTTGCATGCATGAAGTCATTTATATATATTAGCTTAGTATTCCTATGCGGGTGATGTCATTGCCCCCATTTAGCAGTCGAGAAAACCGAGGCCCAGACAGGATAAAGGGGTTTCCCAAGGTCACTGAAAGCGTGGGGTTTTAGTCAAGTTTTTCTGCTCCAAGTCTCATGCCGTCATCTAGTGACTGCAGAGAAATCATCCGAGAAAATCCCAAACTGTGTCGAAGAGCTAAAATGTAGGTAAAGTTAAGACATTTGTGGTTTGCCGATAGAGACCTCAGCAGACACAAACGTGAGGAAAGTCTGCTTATTGGATGCAGCCCTTGATGAATGAATGACCCGGGGACCAAGCCGAGGTGGCCTTAGCACTGAGTCAGCCACGCGGTGGGAGTGAGGAAGGTGGGGTGAACAGAAAGCCCACGAAGGCCCTTCTTTAGCATCCAGGAAGATGTCTGTTCATGGCGGGCAAGGAGACAGAAAAATGGAGGTACTAACATTTAATTTGTATTCCTTGGGGGCAACGTTCCAGGCGGGATGCTTAGATATATCCCCTATATTTGTTGTTTTGTAAATTGCCCTCATGACTACATTAAGCAGCTGTTAACATTATCTCCATTTTTAACAAGATTAGGCAACTTATTCTCAAAAGTTGACTTGTTCAAGGTCACACAGCCTGCAAGTGGTGGGAGAATATAATCTCCTGTCCACGATATACTCAAATATTTGTGTCAAAAATCAGTGGATGGAAAAAATGTTAGGAAGACAAGAAAACAAAGGGATCTGGGAAAGAATATTGAGATGCTGACGAAAGCTCAAGGGAAGTGGTTCATTTAAAAGAACAATGGCTTGAAAGTTTTGATTCTGCCTGAAAGTTGTGACTGAACAATTTGGAGGGTCATCGCTTTCAATTCACATCCTATCCCACGAAGATGGTAAAAACAAGTATGATTCTCTCCTGTTCTACCTATTACAACAGTGTTGTTTCAAAGTTTGTCAGGTACCTAGTGAAGGACTGATTGATGGTAATGCTTAAAAACAAGCATAATGCATTTTGAAGTCATATACCAGGTCGACTAAGGTGGAGAAAGCAGAATATCGGCGTGAATGCTATAGATATCATCTGAATTTCTTAATTTTAGACTGCATTGTGTTAACGTTACAGAGAAACTGTGCCTTAAATTTCACCTTCGTGACATTTAGAAACACACCCTTAAAAGGACACAACTGCCTCATAATTTTACTCGCCAGCACATGAGCAGTTCAAGGATATTCAAGAAAATTGATTCTGAGTTAGGGCTGTCACTTTCATTTTCCTCTTAAACTCTCAAGTGCGTGCCAGATACAGCATTTGGGAGAGGTGCCCTGCTGAGGCTCCCCCATAATAATGAGGCAATAACGAGATAAATTAGGTATAAATCACATCAGTGGGGTTTTTCCCTGCTTCTATTGATTTGTCAAAACACTTTATCATGGACGAGCACCAATGAAAACAACTATTTTCTCTCTGTGACTGAGCACGCTTTGGGGTGGGTGTTTGCCCACAGAGCCTAAGAATCTCTTGACTATAAAGCCCCCAGCAATTTTCCTGGAGTTCTGACAACGAGGCTGCCTTGCCCAATCTCTTTCTATCCTGTTTTACTCTGTGTTCTGTGTGAGGCTCTCTTCCAGTTAAGGATTGAAAGCTTGCTCTTATGTACACAAAAATCAGATATATATCTTTGTACCACAAAATGAAGCAATTATTTCGTCTTCCAATAGATCCTGCATCCTCAGCGTTGGCACTGGTGCTACCCACTGTTGTCAGCAAGGCGGTGACACCGGTGGAAGGTTCATTAAACAGATCCCCGCTGATACTGACCATTGATCGGGCAGCCAGCTCAGGTGCATCTGGCCACAGTGTTTTCTCCCCCTGCTCTTTACTTCTCTCCAGGGATAACCAATCAGAAGAAACGGCCCTGCAGTTTGATTTCAATTGCCAACCTGTCCAGTAACTTGGTAAATCAAATTTCAATCTCCTAAGGGCAAAAAGAACGTGTAGCCTGCGTGTGTGTGTGTGTGTGTGTGTGTGTATGCACTGTGCTCTGAGATCCAGCCCTCTCATAGGTTAAACCACAGGAATTCAAAAAGTACTCGCTCTTAAGAGGGATTAGTATTTTTTAAACATACCATTATACCCTGAAATCTAGGATTACACATCTAATGCCAGGTTTGTAAAATGAACACACTTAAATTTGATCCATGTCATTACACAAAACTGTGTTCCCCTTTTTGTGTATTTGGTGACAAACTGTGGAGAAGGATGATTTTTTTTTTTTTTAAATTCGTATTTCTGCTAAGTCGTCAACCTAGGATGTTGATTTCTTTCAATAAAATTTTCGATAAACGTCATTCTCCCCAACTTTATGCTGAGGGTGACACAACTTCTGGAGTCTAATCACTCCAGAAGTGATTAGAAATCTGGAAACGAACTTTATTGCAATATACCCAGGACACCTTGCTACAAAAATGGTAGTACCATGCCAGCTCACCTTGGGCTTTCTATACTTTATCCTTTTCTCTTAAATACATCCTCTGCCAATAAGCCAATGACGCTTCCTTTGTAGAGTTTTGCAGACATAACCAGTTTAAAGACAGAAATCTTCCAGGTTCCCTGCTTCTGCAGGTGGACCCTCTGGTCTGTGTCTTTAGAGAACTGAACTAATTCCAAATTTTGTATGATGAGACTTTTCAGTCTCAGGATATATTATTCCACGTTTAAAGAATCTAGAGATTCTTTAACACTAGTCCTTTTAAAACACCAAGCACGCGTTACTGTTCAAATCCCTTGTCTTTATGTGTTGTAAATAAACCCAAAGTCACTCTAATTGTAGAAGAAATAGAAATGATATATAGCACAGGGGGCTATACTCAATATCTTGTAATATCTATGTTGGAAAAGAATCTGAAAAAGAATATAGATATATACGTATAACTGAATCACTTTGCTGTACACCTGAAACTAACACACCATTGTAAATCAACTATACTTGAATTTAAAAAAAGAAATGATACATAATTCAGCAGTTCCTTTACGAATTCTTTTTCCTCTCCCCTCTGCCCCTCCCACACATACTGTTCCCTCCATGGGCAATAAGCATTTCGTAAGTAAACTTATGAAAAAAACAACAACAACAACAGGATTTTATGTATCTAACACTTTATGTGATACTGCATATCTTGCCTCCTACATAATTTTAGTCATTCACCTATTTCATGATAAGGGATTAAACTTTATCATCTTTCTAACTCTTTCTGCACCTACTTTTCAGTGATTTGTTTTTAATCCTCACTCTGGATGATGTATATACCATTTATATAATTCTTGGGTTTCTATTAAGATTTTTATCATCTTTTAAGTCATAAATGACTGTCCTTTGATTTAACTAGAACAGGGTCTATAAAATGACTTGGGAGAGTGATCAACAGAATATTATGTTTTTTCTAGAAGTTACCGGTATTTATAGTTTTATTTTAATCCTGGCTGTGAAGATGAAAGAGCTTGATCATTGCAATGAAAGATGGGTTGGTGCTACATTAATGGTCAATGCGTTACAAGGTTAACCCTGAGAAAATCCCACCGTGCCCTGCTAACAGAAGACAAGTCAGTAACAGAAAGTACAACCATGTATTACAGGGTGACTTCATGCCTCCAAAGTTATTGTTTTCTGTGATTTTAGTTTATATTCATCACTTGTCATCACTTAGGCTGGTGATTCTTGACCGAGAAGGTTTTGCCCCCTACCCACAGGACACTGGCAATGTCTGGGGATATTTTCGATGTCAAACCTAGGAGTAAGGATGTGTGGGGAGAAGATGCTACAGGCATCCAGTGGGTAACGGCCAGAGATGCCGCTAAATGTTACAATGCACAGGACAGCCCTCAACAACGAGGAGCCAGCCCTCAACAATGAAGAGCCAGCCCCAAATGTCAGTAAGGTAGAGGTCAAGAAACCTGAGGAACACTGGAGGGGTGTCACGAAACACTGGAAATTGGGAACTAAGTTGACTTCCTACATAAAGACCGGGGCTATGGAAATTATCAGACAGAGAGCTGGTAGTTATATGGTATAGAATAGTTGTCCTTAAAAAATGTTCCTTTATTAAAGTCAAGTAGAAGGCTCATCCTCTAAGTCTACGATCTATAAGGACCGTTATCTCCCTCTTAATTTACCATCATGTAAATTAGCATGCGTTTCTACTAGGAGACATGGTATAGTTGAGAAGGCAAAAGAGTGAAATTAAAAATAATCAATTATTTCAATTCTTTTTGTCTTCCCAGCTGAGCCAATGGCATAAGCAGTGGTAGCTCTGTCCACTTGTAACTAGCCTTTCATTCCTGTGAGATATTGATGACAACCAGAAAAGACGGTATTTTATTTCTCAGGAAACGGCATCCTCTTTAATATTTTATACACATTAAGTCTGAGTACAAAACATACTTTTGAAGTAGAATAATAAAAGGATGTGCTTCATTTCTTGAGATGTTTGTGACCCCAAATCAGTCAACATAAGTATATATGTAGTTATATTTGTGTAATAATTTATGAATAACCAATTTTATGAAACTAGACAGAATTGGCAGCCTCCTGTATTTAATTCCACAATCACTTGTTTTTATTACCTCTGCCACGTTAATTGTTGTCTGTTCATCCCCTCTGGCAGTTTCTGCTAAACAGTATTGTAGAACTGTTTACTCTTTTTAAAAAGTAGTTTTTGCGTGCTACTTCATCTTAGTAGTAAGAAGTTACTTACACAAATACACTATATGTTTATCAAGAGCACATTGTGTCGTTAAAAAGCTGATTCAGAAATTGTCTCATGACTCAGAGCACGGTTCGCAGCATATAGAGTAGAAGATAAAGTGCTTTAACAAGATGACCTTATTTTATCTTACACTTGTTTGCTCTATAGATTTCAGCTGGTTGAGGACTCTACTCCTCAGATGCTAGTTCCTCATTAGGGCAGGAATTACGTCTACTTTGTATACTGTTGTAGCTTTTTTTTTTTTGCGGTACGCGGGCCTCTCCCTGTCGTGGCCTCTCCCGCTGCAGAGCACAGGCTCCAGACGCGCAGGCTCAGCGGCCATGGCTCACGGACCCAGCTGCTCCGCAGCATGTGGGATATTCCCGGACCGGAGCACAAACCCGCGTCCGTGCTACTTCATCTTAGTAGCAAGAAGTTACTTACACAAATACACTATATGTTTATCAAGAGCACATTTTGTCATTAAAAAGCTGATTCAGAAATTGTCTCATGATTCAGAGTACGGTTTGCAGCATTAATAGAGAAGATAAAGTGCTTTAACAAGATGACCTTATTTTATCTTACACTTGTTTGTTCTATAGATTTCAGCTGGTTGAGGACTCTAGTCCTCAGATGCTAGTTCCTCATTAGGGCAGGAATTATGTCTACTTTGTATACTGTTGTAGCTTTTTTTTTTTTTTTTGAGGTACGCGGGCCTTTCCCTGTTGTGGCCTCTCCCGCTGCGGAGCACAGGCTCCGGACGCGCAGGCTCAGCGGCCATGGCTCACGGGCCCAGCCGCTCCGCGGCATGTGGGATATTCCCGGACCGGGGCACGAACCCGTGTCCCCTGCATCGGCAGGCGGACTCTCAACCACTGCGCCACCAGGGAAGCCCTTGTTGTAGCTTTAATATCTAGCTCGGTGCTGGCCCAAGATGGCACTCTATAAATATTTATATTCATTTACTGTTGCTGCTATAGCAAATTATCTCAAATTTGGCAACTTAAATTCAAATGTATTACCTTACAGTCCTGTAGGTCAGAAGTCAGTCCCACATGAGTCTGGCTGGTCTAAAATCAAGTCTCGGCAGGGCTGCGTTCTTTCTGGAGGCTTCAAAGCCAGCACCGCGAGTGGAGTCCTTCGCAGACCGCGCGCTCTCTCTCTCTGCAGCCAGGAAGGGCTCTCTGCTTTTAAAGACGCCTGTGATTAGATTGGGTCCACCTGGGTAATCCAAAAAACGCCTCCCATCCCAAGATCCTTGATCTTAATCACGTCTGCAAAGTCTCTTTTGCCAAATAAAGTAACATATTCACAGGTCCCAAGGATTAGGATATGGACATCTTGGGAACCTACTGCAATATTTATTAAATAAAAGAGCCCTGGGACCATCTCATTAATTTTCAGCTCCAAATCCCAGCCAGCTACTTCTAACCCTCTGTTAAGGGCCTCCACCCCCTCAGCTGGGCACGGACGCTTACAGTGGGCGTTTTGGCCATTCTGTCAAGAATCCCTTACTTTGGGGGCCTGATTCCTTCCTCTGTGTCCCTTTGTTCTTCATCTCTCCACCAGGTCACGGGGTCTACCAGTAGAAGTTATTATCACGAATGAATGGGGATGAGGGAAGATCGGATCTTCCCCAGTGATCTGTGGCAAAGTGGGAGAAAAGAGAAGAAAGGAGAGAATGCCTCTCTCTCCATTGCAGCTGTACCTGGTGCAAGGCACACCAAAGCCGTGTTGCTGGCGTCCACTCTACAGTATTGTCAATATTTACTTATGGCCCCATAGAGTCCTGGCAGCAGTCTACAGGACTGGATCAGCGTCAGAATCAAGTTACAAACACAAAAAGATGCTTCAGGCTTAATAAATAGATCGACTTGTGTTTGATTCCTCCTTTCTTGACAATGGATTTTTTTCTCCATTTCCTGGACAAATAGATTTTGGTGGTGTTTGAACATGTCTGTATCCCAGTTTAGGCTTACAGGTGACCTGCCCATATTGGGTCATTTGGTTTTCCTGTAATGAGCAGATCCCAAGCAACAGATTCTGTTGTTTGATGCTAGAAGAAAGTACAATGGCAAAAGCAAGGAACGACCGTTTATCCATCCTTTCAAAAATATTGAATGAGCGCATATTAAGTTCTAGGTTCTGCTCTAGGTACTGAGGATATGAAAGTGAGAAGAAACAAAAAGACATTTTGACTAATGACTTGGCTTATTAAAAAGAAGTAAAATCTACAAAAAGCCAATAGCAAAATTTCAAGAACATAACCATTAGACAAGGTCGGCAAGCCAGCAGCTGGAAGCCATCTACTGTTACATCGTTGTGTGTTGTTGTCAGGAAAATTTAATCATTATTCTATGTACTCTTAGTAACATAAAAGTGCATATTACTGAGCAGGGGATTATATACCTGGAACTTCTCTAGGCACTTTTATTTCTCACAAAAACATTACAAGGTTGTTACTATTATTATCCTCATTTTACACATGGGAAAATTGAAAAGCGTTAACAGAAAGATTGTCATGCCTCCCAGTAACAGATGGGAAGTGGAAGAGGCAGGATTTGAAAACCAGACATTCTGGGATTACGGTCTACATGCTAAACACCAGGCAACACTATAAGGACATGTGTACTCTGTTTCAAAAATCGTCCCATGAAGTGGTTAGAATAAAAAGAAACATCATTACTTTGTGATAATTCATAGAGCTATATACACCTAAGATGAGTGTACTTTTCTATATATAGTATGCTTCAGTTTTAAAAATATGAATATCATGGTGCCTAAGATGACATCTAAATTCTCTGTAAATTTTATGGAAAAATATACCCTCTTGCTGGTGCTATTGGACTGTATTTATTCACAAGCAGATGAATGGGGTGGATATAAGGGAGAGTACAGAGATAGGTGGCTGGTATCTGTAAGAAAGAGGTGGGAGCTTCCAGGAGGAGAGAGACCCCGTATGAGTCATGATCTTTTATTTTCTATGTTTCTCATGCTTTGACATGCGGAGTCTTGCGGACCCTGGAGAGACTGCCCTTCCCAGGTTCAGCCAATTCCTACACATGCCAAATGACTCACCTGCTGGCAACCCTTTCATATGCAAAGTAACCAATCCAGATCTCCCCCCCACCTTCTTCATCAGGTTTTTCCACTCCCTCTAATCACCCCAAGGTCAGGCATCAGAGGAAGTACTCAGTGAAAGGAAGCTATGGTGGTAGAGAGGGTGATGGGGAAGGAGGCAAAGGAGAACTTTTAAAACCTTGTTTAGGTTTCAATTACATTGTGAATTTGGAAAATATCTACATTTCTACTGTGAGTCTTGGGAGCCAGGGGACAGAGGACAGGAAAGGGGGAAAGGGCAAGGGCTGAGGGAGGAGGGAACTGGCCTGAAGTGCAAAGAATTCCTCTTCCTGAGTGTGAAGACTGGAATTTGGAAACACTGTTTTAGAACCTACTTTCCATGTCGTGTGAGCACTGTGACTAACATTTTTGTTATTTACATCTCACACACTTGTACAGGACATTGTCCCATTTGGTTCTTCTATTAGACCTGTAGGGTAAATATTTCTTTTAAAAATTATCTTCCTCTTAAAAATGAGGAAAATCAGACTGACAGGAAGTTAACTTCTTTGAACTCCCATGACTCATATTTTTAGATCTTTGCTCATGGCTGATAAACACCCAGCCACCTCTACTAGCTAATACAGACCCACTGATTAGAACAAGAGTTATTTTTACATAAACCCACAAGTTCAGGCAAAGGTCACTTACCTTCCACGCGGGCAGCCGGGTGAAAGAGGCATGGTGGGCTTCCCTGGTGGCGCAGTGGTTGGGAGTCCGCCTGCCGATGCAGGGGACACGGGTTCGTGCCCTGGTCCAGAGGGATCCCACATGCCGCGGAGCGGCTGCGCCCGTGAGCCATGGCCGCTGAGCCTGCGCGTCCGGAGCCTGTGCTCCGCAACGGGAGAGGCCACAGCAGTGAGAGGCCCGCGTACCGCAAAAAAAAAAAAAAAAAAAAAAAAGAGGCATGGTATTTTCTGCTCTTAAAAAATCATTGTCCAAGTGAACATATGGTTGTCCAACTCCTCCAGGCATTCTCATCAGTGTTGGGTTGTGTTTAGTACTCCTGGGTGTTCCTTTTCACTCGGTCTGGGTAGCCAGTCTTCCAGGGCTGTCAGTCTTGCCATAAAAATACGTACACGGAACTAGTGAAACAGCTATAATTCTACCAAATAGTACAAAACTATAATGAATAAATGTCATATTTTTCAGAGCAGCTGCCAAAGTTAATCAAATATCCCATTACTTTTCAGAATATGCAATGGGAAGGAAGGGAGCTTTTGTGAAATACGGGACAAACTGAGGCTGTGAATATCATTTACCACCAGGGGGCCACACAGAGGGGGGCTGTGAGGGAAGCGGCCGGAGCAGCAGGGACTCCTGGAGATGAAAGGAAAATGCCGGATCTTTACTACAGTCCAGTCTACACTGACGCATAGGAGGTAGCAAGTATTATTTTAATGAACACGTTTGTAAAGGCTAAACTATACAATGGACCAATAAACATCTGTATAAATGCTTTCCCCCAAATTAATTGGCAAGACCAATTTAGATTTCTTTTTTTTTCAGAAATTGCAGGGAAAATCCAGTCATTATACTCTGCAAACAAATTCCCTAAAATACTGGGAAATAGATGCCCTCTTTTCTCCTAATCAAATTCCCAACCAGAGCATCATTGTTGATTTGACCAATTTATACCTTTTCGGTCATTGCCGTGGCTCTCCTCCAAATCACACTTGAGTATTCTGTAAACTTCGCCACGGAGTTAAAATTGGTCCACATGGCAGAATGCAGGAAGAAGGCTGACAGGGAGCTGTATGTTATACACCTTTAGGCATGGGCTTGGTTTGTAAATAATAGATGTACGTCACCTGTACCTTTAGATTGTGATTCAGTTTCATTCCTGGTTTTTTACTTTCCAAAACTTGACATTCCCATCTTATACTGGTACTATTTTTTTGCATCAGTTACACGTACCAATTCCACTATATCTTTATATGATTGCTCTGGTTCACCCTTAAGAATTTTATTACGTGCGTTTCTGACTTCTACTCTACCATCTTCAGTCACCAAGAATTATATTTCTCTTCAACCAGATCACTCTCTCTTTGGATTTGCTCTTTTCTTTCTATTGATTGATTGATTGATTCTTTGTTTATTTAAAATTAATTTTCATTGGAGTAGAGTTGATTTACAATGGTGTGTTAGTTTCTGCTGCACAGCAAAGGGAATCAGTTATACGTATGCCTGTATATATGTATACATCTACTCTTTTAGATTCCATTCCCATATAGGTAATTACAGAGTATTGAGTAGAGTTCCCTGTGCTATACAGTAGGTCCTTATGAGTTGTCTCTTTTATATACAGTAGTGTGTATGTATCAATCCCAATCTCCCAATTTATCCCTCCCCCCTCCCCCCTTGGTAACCATAAGTTTGTTTTCTGCATCCGTGACTCTATGGATCTGCTCTTTTTCGCACCTAGAATGAAGACGCTTTCTTTCTTTCTTCTTTTTTTTTTTTTTTTGCGGTACGCGGGCCTCTCACTGCTGTGGCCTCTCCCGTTGCGGAGCACAGGCTCCGGACGCGCAGGCTCAGTGGCTATGGCTCACGGGCCCAGCCGCTCCGCGGCACGTGGGATCTTCCCGGACCTGAGCACGAACCTGCGTCCCCTGCACCGGCAGGTGGACTCTCAACCACTGCGCCACCAGGGAAGCCCGAAGATGCTTTCTTGTCCGTCATTGGATGGGCTTGTAATTGCCACTAGTCCTGGTGAGGAGCCATGCAGAGCACCAATGTGTCTCTTCTCAGTGTCTCTTGATTGACATTAAACTGTTTATACTGACATAGATGTAGCATTCCAGCCAAGAGCAAGGGGCAAGCACCATTTCCTGGAAGGAGCTGTATGTTCTAGAACTATTTTTCTTCCATTTTAAAAGGGAAAATACTAATAACCAAAGCTTTGCTAAATCCTCCTGCAGTGAAGAATGCAATGAAAGGGGAATAAGGACACATTTAGCTGCTAACCCTGAATACAAGAGCAAATTTTGTTTTTGGCAAGAAGTGTCACGTCTTTGCACCCAAGAAGCGCATTTGCCTCTTCCTACAGATTTACTGGTGCAAGGCAGTGGTCCCTCCCCAGACCCCCAGTTTTAGTAAACAATTAACTTGAGGTGAAACTCAAGTACATCTATTTATTTTCAAAGAAAGAATTCTTCAGAGGACCAGATTTGACATTTTTTTTAAAGTTACAATAGGAAGGCGGGGGGCAGAATCCTACAGAAGAAAAGGGTTAGTTTTTTAAGCAGTAGCCATTTGCCTGGCTTTATTCAGAAGCTCCAGATAGCCACAGGCTGTCAGAGTATACAGCAACCATCAAAAATGATTGTTTATGGGGTTGAAGAGCCCGGCAACATACAAAAAATAGAAAGTACTGCTAGAAATGCTATCTTCCCAAATCCAAAAGAGCCAAAGATTTGCGGGCGAGCTGCTATCGAGAGCTCTGTTTCCTGTGTGCTCAGCAATCGCCAGGACTCTGGCCTTGCCTTCACCCTAGGCAGGGATGTCAGAACCCATCACGACATCCCTCTCACTGTGCGGCGTTGCTAAATCATCCTGTACTCAGCCACAGGGAACGGGGGCAGAGGTAATGGAGCTCAGAAAGAAAGAAATGCTTTTCTACCCGTCCGTCTCCCTCTGCTGTTACAGCCAGCATGGAAAGGGGGTTTTGAAGCGACTGTACACCAAGTTGCAATAAACAAACAGAAGAAACTTTATTGATTTACTTATGTTTTGAAGAGCTAAGAAGCAGTATAGGAAATTGTGAACAGCGATATCACAGGGCTCAATAAGGCAGCTCTCAGAGCAGAACCAAGAAGACGAGGGAATTTACAGATCACCGCTGCCCCGAGACCATGGGGCTTTCTCTGAATACAGAAAAATTGAGCAAACAGGCATTCATTCTTTTTGCTTTGCTATGAAGGAGGCTGGGATGGACCTGATTTCTTCTTTGATTCTCTTGCAGATTTGTGTCTGAGTTGCCATGCAGGCGACTGGCATTCTGAAGTACAGCCCATGAGCCAAAGTCAACCTCCCCTGATTACGAATCACACTTTTTTTTTTTTTTTTTTTTGCATCAGTGTCTCCAAGGAATCCTTTCATTTAGATGAGATCAACCGGTTTGCCAAATACTCCACTACGGATTATACATTTTGTTAAACCGTAGAGAATTTCGCAATGATGAATCTCACTGATGTAAATCCTTCAAATTCACAAATGTAATCTCTAAATATTTGTATCATTTTTTTAGATCCCACCTATAAATGGTAGCGTATGAGATCTGTCTTTCTCACAAATGTAACCTGATTGCTTGGGATGCCATCATTAGGTCACAGGATTCGCAGCAGCGTCTGCGCTAGGCGGTCAATCATGCGTGTAATTCAATGGTTACTAAGAATGACTGGCCTCTGGAATTGTAGTTTCGTAAATGACACTTTACAGGACTCTCACTGATTGTCCTCAGATCTATTCCGAAAAGCCTATAAAGTTGAAATGCAATATTTCATTTCTGACACTTAATCTATGAGGATGTCCCTGGAGATCTATTATGCCTTTAAAATAATTTACGTACATTCTCTAATGATTGTGCCATGCGGAGGGTGCTATCAAAATGCTTTGGACTTTATAAATAGGTTCGGTGGGTAACTTAGAGTAAAACTTTCATGGTTACGAGTTACCGGAGAACTAGAGTTAATCAGAAAAAGTAATCTGTTCATTCCAGTGGTTAATAATACCCTCCAAGGGTCAGCAATACAGGAATGTTACCCTTTTTATCATCAGCTAAACATTTCTAATAGGATGTCATAGAAAGAGCACAGGTTTTGTACTCAGACAAGCTTGACTTCTGTTTCTTTCTCTGCCACCTAGAACTATTTGACTTGGGTCATCTCTCTGAGCCTCAGTTTCTTCCTTGCTAAAGTAGAGATTTAAAAATTAGCTCTTTCACAGTTTGGTTGTGAGGTCAAACTGAGCCCCTTCACATAGTACCTGTTGTATCATTGGTCAAGCTAGAAACTTGTTTGCTTTCAAGATAAGTCATGAGAGCATATAGTCCACTCGCCCCCCCATTCCCCAATTCTTTATTAGGTATTATTTGGGGGACTACGTCCAGGCGAATTTCCTACATTGGTTTCCGAACTACCTCAGGGACAATCTGTGAGCAGTTATTCTGTCCACAGAGGGTGATTGGTGTTCTGTAGTATTTAGGTAGCAGAAAGAGCATAGATATGGAACAGATTTTTAACAATTGCTAAAATGACTGTATCATTCACTTCTAGGAGGTGGCATTTTCAGCCATCCTCAAAGTATAAAACTGACAGCTCAGATGAGACTTCAAAGTACCCATGTGGAACCTCAGCTCCTCTTAGCCCACCCAGCCGGTGTTTCTGGGTCAAGCAGTCCCCACTTGGCCACTCCACGCTTTGGTTTTGGGCATGAGTCACTGAGGGTGTGTTTAGTAAGTAAAGATTAATGACAGGGAGTGATCTTTAAATGAAAATGAGTAACTTGTCAACATATCCAAATACGCACTCATTAATCATGCTCCCGAACCTGCATTCTACCTTTTATGTCTGTAGCACATAAAGATGTCAGGCTCCCTTGTAGTGTTCTTATCTAGAAATGCCATCATCTTTAACTTCATTCTCTTCTTAATCGCCACATCATTTCTTTCATGGACCTTACAATTTCTTTCAGAAATATCTCTGCAATCTTTCCAATCTCACTGGGCCAGCGCTGTGAGTCAGGACCTAATCATCACTTGCAAAGGCTGCCAGTTGGTTTCTTTGCTACTCAGGCTCCAACACCAGCTGATCATCACTCATTCAACAGATCAATCAATAAGATATTCAGCGATTACCAAACACCAGGTTCTGTCCCAGATCTGGAAGTCTTCAATGTCGATTACTAGACACCGAAAAGCAAAGGTATGATTACAATTCAATGAGATGGGTGCTATACTGAAGACATATAACAAGGTGCTTTGAGGGTACACAAAATGGTCCCTGAGTCTCCTAGGGAAGCAATTGTCCTGGAAGACTATTCAGAGGTGATGAGTCACTTCAGTTGAGTCATGAAGGGTGAGTATGCGAAACAGTAAAGAAGAAAGAGCATTTCAGGAAAAGGTGTTGGTCTATTCCAGAGGTGCAAAACAGAGAAAGTGCATAGCAGTTGGCTCAGTGAGGTTACAGCAATGATGTCTGAGAATGTACTGGATGAGGCTTTAGATAAAGTTGGGGTCTGATTAAGAAGGACTTGATACGACATATTAAACTCTTTCAACTTCCTCCTCCAGGGAAGGGAACCACTGAATAATTTTAAGCAGATGAATAGTCATTTATCTTGGAAAGATCATTTTGGCAGGAGGGGGAGGATGGGCTGGTGGGAGGCTGAAGTTCAGCATCTAGGAATCTATCAGAGGCTTTCAAGTGAAATGTGTGTAATGAGATAGATTTGTCACCACTTAGAAAGAGGACATGACACTCCACCTTCTTCTGACTCCTGGTCAAGTAAAAGAGAATGGAGATGATTAGGAAACAAGAGGCTAGAGAGAGCCAGGTGAAGCTCTCTCGGTGCCCCCAGCATTGTGAGGCACCTACCAAGTCCTAGGCAGATACTTCCTTCTTTAATCCAATATTCTTTAAATGGGGAGATCTATGAGAAAACCAGTCTAGGAAATCCCAAACAAAATTATGATGATTTCATTTCTCTACAACCTGTTTTCCTCCAACATGTCCCCCCAAAACCATAGTCTGGTGCTGATAACACCTCCAAGAGTTAAACTATTCTTTGTCCATTCTTTTGAAAACCCTTCCCTCTCTTGCAATTCATCTTTCTAATGGGTGTCCCCAGTTCTAGGTTAGTAACTCACATAGGGATCAACATTTCTGGAGGGTATTTTCTTTTATTGAAGAATAGTTGATTTACAACGTTGTGTTTCAACTTATTTTTTAACATAAACTTAAGATAAATAACAAGTATATAATTTACTAACCAATGTCCCCATACTCAGCCCTCTTTAGCACAGTGATGGGGCATGCCAGTCCATGCTTATCTCTATTTCCAATCTACTCTGGTGTGTTATTGTTGAGGATCTGTTTTCCTCCACCCACTATCTCCAAATGTATTCTGTGGAATTTTCCCTCCTGAGTAGACAACAGGATCCTTAATGACATCTTGGAATTTTCCATAATTTTTTGGGTATTTTTCTGTTATTAAAAGTCCAGTCTAGTTCAGTATAAAAAGTTCAATATAGAAAGTATAAAATTATACTTTCATATTTGATTCAAAGTTGTCTAATTTGTTAAACTCCATCAAGGGCCAGGCTGGAGATGCAGCAGATCCAGAGGGTGGAGGGGGTGGAGACTATTCTTTCTATCCTCTTCCCACTCCTGCTCCTTGGAGTAGGACATGGTCTGGTGTGAGGACATAGCCTCCTTATCAAAGCCTAACTCTTCTGATGTTGGATGCTGGGAAAACAAACGGGGGAGGAAAAGCAAACCTCATTCAACTTAAAGACTCAGGTTGGTGGTCTTCTCTGTTAATTATCACCCCTCCTCTAACACTGACTGGCCATCAGTGCTTTTCCAGGACAAGCAAGTGGTAATCCACGTTGCATGGAGCCTCAGGCTGAAGCAATTTTGCGGAGCCTCCTTAAGGAAAAAGATGTAAAATTAGATAAGAAATTAAATACTTTCTCAACACGAGAAGAGAAATCACAACAAATTATGACAATGAAAAAGCGGATGAAAACCACAAACACAACAGAACTCAGAAAAACAACATATTTTTCTTCTTAACCTCTGAACACACATTTGTAACATGTTTTCTACATTTTCTTGGCTTCGTAATCTTTTTTCACTACCCTACATGACAATGATTTTGTAATTTCATTTTCAGTAGGAAACAAGTTGGCTCAGTTTTAAAAAAATATTGGTAGCTTAGGAAAGCTTTCTTTAGCTTGCTATTACTAAAAATTAAATTGTTTTTAGTAACATTACCAAATTACTGATGATTTCATTTCTCTACAACCTGTTTTCCTCCAACATGTGCCCCCAAACCCATAGTTTAGTCTGATAACTTTCTGATAACAACTTCAAGAGTTATAATATTATTTGTGCATGCTTTTGGACAATTTAGTTTTTAGTAATATCAAGTACATTGAGGGTAGTTATCTACTTATTTTCCTTTAAATCTGAGCTATAATATTTGGTAGAAAAATTCTGCACGTAGCTTCTGGTTGAAATTAGAATTAAAAATGTGTTTCTCTTTCACTACTTACATACTTTCTGTGATGGGTACTTAAGACATATTCATATCACAAGATGACCTCCGGCTCTGTACTTTCAGGGCACAACCACAGATGTGTTGGCGCATGAGTGTTAGGAGTATTTCTGGATGTCATTTCTATACTAGCAAGGCCAGCAATAACCTAACTGTGAATGGAGGTGACTGAGACCCACATGAACACATACCACTGACCCCAAACTAAGTCTGTTCCCAACTCTACTTCCTCTCAACTGCATCCCAACACCACCCAACCCGAGAGAAAATGTGACCAAAGGGACACTGAAGTGGAAAGAGATGGTGATTGCAAGAAATTTTAGTTACAATACTCTACTTTTGTGAGTTTAAAAAACCCCCAAAACCCTATGATTAAGTCACTGATTATTTAGCTCCCTTCCTAGACTTTGGAAACTTAGGCTTCATTAGCTTCATGAAAAATGTGTCACTGGTGATAAACATCCAAGTACTGGCTCTCCAAGTACTGGCCCCATAGGAGCAAACACACTACCTCATTTTTACAGCCTTGGAGAGCTGATTCCAACTCACCTCCTCCAGCCCCACCTCCACGCTCCCTCCCTGCCTGGTGCCTGCCTTCTGCTGTGTATCTCACCGACCCTGCTGATGGACAGCCCTCTCAGGGAGGGTTCCTGCAAGACCAGGAAGGCTTCCCTTTTGTCCCCTTGACCATGGAAAACTCACCTCGTGAACTGCAGGTGCGTCGGCTGCTGTGCAGCTTCCCTGCCCCTTCCTCTCCCTTTATCCATCACTCTCTAATTCCCCTCTCTATTTCTTTGCTCAGATAGGTGCAGAGGACAGATTAATAAAACCATTACAAAGAAAACATCCCACCAGCATGAAGATGCTGGTCTCCTCTTCTGTGGGTTCCCTAATCTCTACCTGTCGTTCAGTTCTGCTCTTGTGCTTTGGGTGAGAGGGGAAGAGAAGCACCCAATGGACTCAGAACTCTCTGCCAGGCTGAAAACACACAGCTCAGCTGGTTCTTGCCTCCTTCCTTCCACACCCATCCACATATGGACTTAAGAGCTCGGGGTGGAGTGGCGAACAGCACTGACTGTGGCTGGGCTAGTTCTGAATCTCTTAGTACATCCTTGAAGCGGGATCTGTCCCCAGTTGTTGGTGTTATTCTCAGAATGTGTCCTTCACTTGGGAAACTCAGTTTCCAGTTTCTGGGTAATAGAAGAAGATAACTTTTAAGTCAGAGTCTTGTTTTCAACCCAATTTAGCACATTAATCAGGGACTCATGGACCCATCAATCTCCATCCTTTGTTCCACATTCAGTCCAAGCTACAGCTCTCTCCTCTCCTCTGCTCTGCTCTCCACTTTCTCCTTCTCTTTTCTCCACTTCTCTCTCTGTGTGTCTCATTCCTTTAAGATAGATCGTATTGTATTTCAAAGAACTCCTCCATTAAAAGGAACCTTAGACCTCAAATGGCCCAGGTGTCTCATACCACGCAGTAACAGATGGGCTTCCCATCCAGATGAGTAACTTTAAAAGGATGCTTTCTTTTTTTTTTTTTTTTTGTGGTACGCAGGCCTCTCACTGTTGTGGTCTCTCCCGTTGCAGAGCACAGGCTCTGGACCCGCAGGCTCAGCGGCCACGTCTCATGGGTCCAGCTGCTCCACGGCATGTGGGATCTTCCCAGACCGGGGCACGAACCTGTGTCCGCTGCATGGGCAGGTGGACTCTCAACCACTGTGCCATCAGGGAAGCCCTAAAGGGTGCTTTCTTGATCTGCAGTGCAACCTCTTGATTTCAGCCCTTTCTTAGCTGCCCATAACAAGTAGCTACTTATTAAATCATCTTCCTTCTACCGCAAAGTTTTTCTAAATATCTTCATTTTTTGTTTTATCCTTGACCCTTCCCTGTCCACTGGCATTGCATTCATATTTCTAACTTCACTGCTTCTTGCGTTGATGAACATTCAGGAACGAAGCATTCTTAAGGTACTGTTACGTTGGATAACTTTCTACTTGTTGGGTGAGATGAGGCCATGCTTTGATAGGTAGTAGTCTTTGGAGGGAGAAGATGTTTATATGTAACCACATAGGAAGTCCGATGTAGTAAAATCTTACATGTGGCTAGGGCACTTGCTTCAAATCAACCCCCCCACAAAACACAAATAAAATAACTCTCTCCAAAGCCCCAGCGTACACACACAGACACACACACACACATGCACGTGCATGCCAAACACAAAAGACAACAATGAAAATTCACACTGTGCATGTGTAATGAGACTATAGTAATGGGAGAGGGTGGTTTATTCAGGAAGGATATATTTTTTGATGTTTAAGAATTCTGTGTGGTGTAGAATCACAAAAGAGCAGGGAGAGAAAACAGAATTCCCCAAAGAAAGTCTACCTTATTGACTGACAGAGGAATCAATGGCAAATAGATTCTTTAAACTTTGAAAGTTTTCCAGTCAAAGATGAAGATAAAGTACAAACAGTCTAATTTGCACCATTCTTAGATTTTTAAGACAGAAGGAAAATGACTTAACGAGGAGGTGCTTGCCTATCGTATGTCTTTAATGTGGATTATTATGCTTTTTAGTTTGAAATGAGACTTTTTAGTCTAATCTGTCAAGAACCACAGGACAGCAAAAGCTATACCAAATATGTGGGTATCTTATGCAGCTAAAATTATGGAACAACTTGTATTAATCTTCAGTTAAAGGAAAAACTAATACAGCACATCCATTTATGATCTTTTAGTTAAGAGTTTCTAAACTACATATCTAATAACTATATGTGGACATAAAATCATATGTATATGATAAGGAAGACCAGAGCTTTAAATAAAATGAATAGCAGGTCCAATTGGATATCACAGTTAGATTCACCTTGTCTTGAACTTTTTTTTTTTTTTGGTGGTACACGGGCCTCTCACTGTTGTGGTCTCTCCCGTTGTGGAGCACAGGTTCCGGACGCGCAGGCTCAGCGGCCATGGCTCACGGGCCCAGCCGCTCCGCGGCATGTGGGATCTTCCCGGACCGGGGCACGAACCCGTGTCCCCTGCATCGGCAGGCGGACTGTCAACCACTGTGCCACCAGGAAAGCCTTGTCTTGAATATTTTTAACCTTTCCCAGTGAATGTTTTCATTGAGAATTGCCAACCATTAACGTTTAACAGGTTAGTTCTTTTCCAAGAGTCGTAGTAGCTTGATGCAGAGAAATACGCCCTCATCAGCGATGCAGCAAAATCCTCCCTGAAGAAAGAATATGATGCTACCACTATGTGTCCTCTCTCCTCCAAGATGAGCTAATCCCCAACTCTGGGTAGCTTTGCAAGACATCAGGATCATAGAATTAAATTTGCGTTTAATTTAGGTTAGAATTCTCATGTAACTGAAACAATTCAGCAGGGCTACTAGCCCTTTGTCTAAATCAGAAAAAAAGAATCCTTGTCTCAAGACATTTTATTTTCATCGGTCAGAAATTGTTATAGTATACTAATTGATTTAGCACTAGACACTTTACTGCCACCTGCTGGGAAAATATTATAATAAATATGCAAATAGATGACTAAATTGCACATAGGCTTGTGGGGCCTGAGGTGGGGCCCTGAGGTGAGGCTTAGACCACAATTTTTTTTTTTTTAGTTTAGATTTTAATAAAGTTTAAATTTTACTTTTAAGAAATGTAACACTCTAACATGAGGGACTTAAGCCAAGACCTTTGTTTTAGTGAGTTCGTCTCAGGGCAGAGGGGAATCCGTTGATGAAGCATTGTATTTCCATAATAATTAGAAATCTTAAATTTGTTTTGATTGTTTTAGGATTTAGAAAAAAAGCATAAGTCTCAGGTTAGTATCTAAATAAGGCTTGATTTTAAACCTGTGTAAGTACTAAATCATCGGATCTGGATTTGCAGTTACAAGACCCATCTTTGTGTGTCTCGCCTACACAGGGGTAGATCCAAGTCTGGGTGGACTGGATGCTAATATACTTTTGGAAAATTTAAATAGAAATGTACAAAATTATCAATATAGAGTTAAGTACAAAAGCGGATATGTATCCAGAATGAGTGAAGAGAATACAAGAAATAAAAATTTTTAAAAGGCTGACAAATACCATAAACAGCACAAAATCCAGACAAGTAACAATGTTTCTTATTAATTAAATAATAAATATGCTTGCATATTCTTGGTTTTTCTCTTCCGATGACAAACATTTTGGTCATAATTCTAATAGAGAAAATAGAAAGGCAATCCAGTCTTGTTTTCCTACGTGGTTGATAAACATTGGTTTTTTATTATTGTTATAGGTGGGATGCATAAAACATGGGATTTCACAGAAAAACGTTCATGCTCTGTGTAATACTCCTACAGGTCTGTGCCCTACAAACAGAGGGATTCTTATTGATTCTATTTTAGTTGATTCCTATCAAAAAAGAAAAAAAAAAAAAACAGCATGGTGCTTTGTAACTGTCTATGTTTCATTATCAAATGATTCCATTGTGCCTAAGTATTTACGAGAGCTGAATCCTCTACTTAACAGATAAGCATGTGTGATGACTGTAAGAGATCAGCTTCTGCCTTTGCATAATTTACACCTTGTTTCTCCCTCACTTTTTACTGCTCATTCACTTCTAGTTCCAGTTGCCAGAATTCGCACTGTGTGTGATATCTGTTCATGCACTTTTTTGTTTTTGACCATAGTATTCCCATTTTATTTTTTATTTTTTATCTTTTTTACATCTTTATTGGAGTATAATTGCTTTACAATGGTGTGTTTCTGCTTTATAACAAAGTGAATCAGTTATACATATACATATGTTCCCATATCTCTTCCCTCTTGTGTCTCCCTCCCTCCCACCCTCCTTATCCCACCCCTCCAGGCGGTCACAAAGCACCCAGCTGATCTCCCTGTGCTATGCGGCTGCTTCCCACTAGCTATCTACCTTACGTTTGGTAGTGTATATATGTCCATGCCTCTCTCTCGCTTTGTCACAGCTTACCCTTTTCCCTCCTCATATCTTCAAGTCCATTCTCTAGTAGGTCTGTGTCTTTATTCCTGTCTTACCCCTAGGTTCTTCGTGACATTTTTTTTCTTAAATTCCATATATATGTGTTAGCATATGGTATTTGCCTTTCTCTTTCTGACTTACTTCACTCTGTATGACAGACTATAGGTACAACCTGCCAAGACTGAATGAGGAAGAAATAGAAAATATGAACAGACCAATCACAAGCACTGAAATTTAAACTGTGATTAAAAATCTTCCAACAAAAAAAGCCCAGGACCAGATGGTTTCACAGGTGAATTCTATCAAACATTTAGAGAAGAGCTAACACCTATCCTTCTCAAACTCTTCCAAAATATAGCAGAGGGAGGAACACTCCCAAACTCATTCTCTGAGGCCACCATCATCTTGATACCAAAACCAGACAAGGATGTCACAAAGAAAGAAAACTACAGGCCAGTATCACTGATGAACATAGATGCAAAAATCCTCAACAAAATACTAGCAAACAGAATCCAACAGCACATTAAAAGGATCATACACCATGATCAAGTGGGATTTATTCCAGGAATGCAAGGATTCTTTAATATACGCAAATCAATCAATGTGATATACCATATTAACAAATTGAAGGAGAAAAACCATATGATCATCTCAATAGATTCAGAGAAATCTTTTGACAAAATTCAATACCCATTTATGATAAAAACCCTGCAGAAAGTAGGCATAGAGGGAAATTTCCTCAACATAATAAAGGCCATATATGACAAACCCACAGCCAACGTCGTTCCCAATGGTGAAAACCTGAAAGTATGTCCACTAAGATCAGGAACAAGACAAGGTTGCCCACACTCACCACTCTTATTCAACATAGTTTTGGAAGTTTCAGCCACAGCAATCAGAGAAGAAAAGGAAATAAAAGGAATACAAAACGGAAAAGAAGAAGTAAAGCTGTCACTGTTTGCAGATGACATGATACTATATATAGAGAACCCTAAAGATGCTACCAGAAAACTACTAGAACTAATCAATGAATTTGGTAAAGTAGCAGGATACAAAATTAATGCACAGAAATCTCTGGCATTCCTATACACTAATGATGAAAAATCTGAAAGTGAAATCAAGAAAACACTCCCATTTACCACTGCAACAGAAAGAATAAAATATCTAGGAATAAACCTACCTAAGGAGACAAAAGACCTGTATGCAGAAAAGTATAAGACACTGATGAAAGAAATTAAAGATGATACAAATAGATGGAGAGATATACCATGTTCTTGGATTGGAAGAATCAACATTGTGAAAATGAGTCTATTACCCAAAGCAATCTACAGATTCAATGCAATCCCTATCAAACTACCACTGGTATTTTTCATAGAACTAGAACAAAAAATTTCACAATTTGTATGGAAACACAAAAGACTCCGAATAGCCAAAGCAATCTTGAGAACGAAAAACGGAGCTGAGGAATCAGGCTCCCTGACTTCAGACTATACTACAAAGCTACAGTAATCAAGACAGTATGGTACTGGCACAAAAACAGAAATATAGATCAATGGAACAGGATAGAAAGCCCAGTGTTAATGCACTTTTGTGTCACAATCCTCAGTGAAGAGGGAGAACAAGTCTGGATATTCATTCCTATGCAAGAATGGTTGTCAATAGTCAACTCTACGTGGAAGTGACTGAAAACACATACCTATATCTCACTATTCCATGATGCATCACCTGGTGTACTACACGGACATTGTGTGGACTGGATTTGATGCAAAGCAGGTAGTAAGGACTTTAAAAGCCTCAGTAAAACATGCAAACGGAAGGGTGGAACTCCACGAAGATCCAGGGTCCTACTACCTCAGTGACGTTTCTGGGAGTTGGAGAGTTCGGAGCCTGCTGAGATGTCCTCTCTAAGGTGAAAATCATGTAGCTGGACCTTGCACCACCTGTGATAAACGGAAGCCTTTTTGAATTTGGAGGCACTATATACACATTTGAAGGTGCTGCTTCAGATCGTCTGAAGTAGGAATGATGAAGAGTCACTCACAAAGCTGTCAGTTTTGAGCAGACATGGAAGAAGAAACCATGGGCTCTGCTGGTTTAGGTTTCTTGGTCCTCAGGAGGGAAATGCTTTCAACAGGGGATGTGGCAGTTCTGCCACTGACGTGGAAGATGAGACTGACACATGTTCATTTGGGGCTCCTTATGCACTGACCCAGCAGGCGAACAAAAATGAGTTAATTCTGTGGCTTAAGTGATTACACCTGATTACCAAGGACACCTTGGGCTCCTGCTAGAGAAGGGGGACAATGAGACCCACAGGACTCCCTGGGAGCCTTTAGTACTTCCACACCCAAGGAAAGGGTAGTGGAAAACTTTACCAAAATAAACAAACAAACAAAAAAGGCAGGAAAGTTAAGTACTCTGACCCTAATGAAATGAAGGTTTGCATCACTCCACCAGGTAAAGAACCCAGAGCAGCTGAGGTTCTGGCTGAGAGTGAGAGAAATTTAGAATGGGTATTGAAGAAAGATGCCCCAGGTACCAGCTACAACCTCAGGACCAATCAGAGAAGCAAGGACGATAGCAGCTTTCCATATTTCCTCTTCTTTACATGTGCAGATTTATTTGCATGTACTCACCATCTTCTTTGTACTCCTTCCCATTTTTATCTTATATACTAGTGTGCTGGGTGTTAATTTTTCAGTTGAGTCTTTAGTTAGTAGATTTTGCACTGGGAGAGGTAATTAATATAGGCAACAACGTATACGATGACTGTTGAGACTGTGATTCTCACTTTGAGCGGAAGGAGTAAGAACATCTTTACTTGTGAGATCGGTAGCTCCTTTTTTTTTTTTTTTGTGGTACGCGGGCCTCTCACTGTTGTGGCCTCTCCCGTTGCGGAGCAACAGGCTCCAGACGCGCAGGCTCAGTGGCCATGGCTCACGGGCCCAGCCGCTCCGCGACATGTGGGATCTTCCCGGACTGGGGCACGAACCCGTGTCCCCTGCATCGGCAGGCAGACTCTCAACCACTGCGCCACCAGGGAAGTCCCGATAGCTCCTCTTAAATGGAAATATAAGGTTGTTTTGTTGATGTACAGGAGTTCAAATATGTGTACAAATAATAGTGCACATAGAGGCTGCATAGCCACAGGGGTCAACTATGCTAGTTATCAATTTATTACTTCTCAGTTCCAAATTCATTGCCTGCTCTCTAAAGATGGATCTGGGCCGTTTATATTTTGCCTCTGCCAGCTGCTGCAATGTTAAGCTTGGTCTGTAGAGGGCGCCAGAGAGATGCTACAGGAGGGAAGGGATTTGCTGCCCTTTTCTGCATCCTCCTTGGGCTGCATCTTCCTTGGGCAGTGCCCTTAGCGCCCAGAGGCTTCTCCACAGCAGCTCCTGCAGCTCCTGTAGCTCCCGCAGCTTCTCCAGAAACAGGCTCCTGCTGTGCGCAAGCGGCCTGCAATGCCCAGTCGTCAGCAGCTTCCCCCAGTGCTGCTAGTAAGATGCTGTTCCATAAACAGCCTTCCTGGCGCCCTGGAGGGAGGTTTCTTGGAAGATCCACCTGGGTGACTTCTCTGCCCCTCAAGGAGCCACAGCCATGCCCTTTCTAGCAAAGTCGGGCTCTCGCTTAAGGAAGACCTCCCTTGGGCACTTGATCTCAGCCCTGGGGCAGTGACTGTCCTTTATTCCTGTCATTCCTGTTTTTAGACTTCTCTTTCTTGCCAGCCAATCCCTCTTTACTCAAATCTACCTTCACAGTTAATAATTCTTTTTTTTTTGTCCTTATCTGTCAAAATTTATTTTATTTAAAAAAATTTTATTGGAGTAGAGTTGATTTACAATGTTGTGTTTGTTTCAGGTATACAGCAAAGTGAATCAGTTATATATATATATATATATATATATATATATATATATATATATATCCACTCTTTTTTAGATTCTTTTCCCATATAAGCCATTACAGAGTATTGAGTAGAGTTCCCTGTGCTATACAGTAGGTCCTTATTTGTTATCTGTTTTACATACAGTAGCGTGTGTATGTCAATCCCAATCTCCCAATTGATCCCTCCCCTCATCCTTTGGTAACCATAACTTTGTTTTCTACATCCATGACTCTACTTCTCTTTTGTAAATAATTTCGTTTGTACCCATTTTTTTAGATTCTACATACAAGTGGTATCTTATAATATTTGTCTTTCTGTGTCTGACTTAATTCACTTAGTAGGACAATCAATAATTTTTTGAATTAAGTCTTTCCACCTAAAATTACTGTGATGTTCACCTCCTGATCTGACCCAAGGTGATACTCCAAATTAAATGTACCCCAAACTCAACTTCCCCTTAGCTGTATACTAGCTTCTCCACACTTTACAACAAGAAGGAAAAAGAGGACACGTTGGAGTAGGAAATGACCTAAATCTTAACCCATTGTGTTTAAAGGAGCCAACTTCTGCAAATTTTACAAAATTATATCACCCTGTGAACACATTTCTGGGTCATCACCACAGACCTTGGAAGAGCCATGCAGTGAGCGGGTTTCTAATCTTAAGCTTCATGGTAAATCTAAAACTGTGTACATTCCTGTCTTCTTCAGTGGATTTTGCCCCAGAAAGCATGTATTTCTAATTTTCCTAAATATTTCATCTCTACTTCATCCTTCTTCCCCGTCCTTCTCTTCTTATTGAATTGGGTTGATCTTTTTCTGTATTTTGAGCTAGATTGACAGCTTGATATAAGACGATGCCGAGTGGGGCTCCCATTAACTGTAACTGGACGTGACCTGCCATCACAGGACTTGGTGACGTCCTGGGGCCAAGGTGACATTTGACTAAATCCCATAAAAGAGCAAAAGCCTTTCCTACTGCTTATCTACCACCCCATAACTGTTTATCCATTTCTCATATTTTCTGGATCTCTTCCAGTAAAGAAAATAGGAATTTTCATTTGGAAATTCTCCATCCTCAATTTTTTTTTACCCTAAGAAGTGTGTTTTACTCTCAAGGTTTCTGTGCTGTAGGGAATTTTCTTGATAGGAGAGTATTCTGTCCGCTACTGCATGTCAGTTTTTATACCGTCAAATCTCTCTTGGGTCTGAAACATACCAGTTATGCATTTAAAGTTAGATTACCATCACTGGCTTACCTGTTTTCTTGGGTAAATGAAGGAAATGGTTACCATTAATTAATACATGTTTATATTTGGACATGAATTTATTTAAAATAAAATTTTGCCTAAAAGACTTACTAATCCTGAGAGTAGAGGAATGTATTAATTAAATATGGAGCATTTAGTGGGAATTGATACCACCGCTCGTTGAAATCTGTGGCTTCTCTCATTTCTACCATTTCCCACTTATTCTATTTTTATTAATTCTTTAACTGAATGACCCGGGACACATACTCCGACCTTTCATCAGACTGTTTTCATTCAGCTGTTTTCCCCCTCCACCTACTTGAGCAAGTGCAAACACTCTCCTGACTTAACATCTTTTATTCCCTAAACTTGACATCTGCAAATGAAAAAAGAAGTTTCTTTGGGTAATGTTTATTGACTACCAAAAATGTATAGGTGTTGACAACAGTGTTTATGAAAAGTACCCCCTTAATTATATTTACAGAATGATTGAATACTGTGCAAACATCCAAATTCAGTAAAATATAAAGTACCAGTTTTCGTTGGACAAATTTTAAAATATTTTAAGAGTTTACTTTGAAGGGAGTACAGACTCTCTGTCTTCTAATTTCTTTTGTGTGTTATGAGCCATAGATATTTAGAGGACAACTCAAATGTGAGCATTTGCAAAACGGATTTGTGTTTAATTTGGTTGGTTACATGATTTCTCAGCCTTTACTCCCAAACAAGAGGCTTTGGACTTCCCTAGTGGCGCAGTGGTTAAGAATCCGCCTGCTGGGCTTCCCTGGTGGCGCAGTCGTTGAGAATCTGCCTGCCAATGCAGGGGACACAGGTTCGAGCCCTGGTCTGGGAAGATTCCACATGCCGCAGAGCAACTAGCTCCATGAGCCACAATTACTGAGCCTGCGCGTGTGGAGCCTGTGCTCCGCAACAAGAGAGGCCGCGATAGTGAGAGGCCTGCACACCGCAATGAAGAGTGACCCCCATTTGCCGCAGCTGAGAAAGCCCTCACACAGAAACGAAGAGCCAACACAGCCATAAATAAATAAATAAAATTTTTTTAAAAAAGGCAAAATTCCTTAAAAAAAAAACCCAAAAAACAGAATCCACCTGCCACTGCAGGGGACACGGGTTCGAGCCCTGATCCGAGAAGATCCCACATGTCGCGGAGTCACTAAGCCCGTGCAACACAACTACTGAGCCTGTGATCTAGAGCCTGCGAGCCACAACTACTGAGCCCGTGTGCCACAACTACTGAAGCCCGCACGCCTAGAGCCCATGCTCCGCAACAAGAGAAGCCACCGCAATGAGAAGCCCACGCACCACAACAAAGAGTAGCCTCCGCTCGATGCAACTAGAGAAAGTCCATGTGCAGCAAAAAAGACCCAGCACAGCCAAAAATAAATAAATAAATAAATAAATAAATATATATATATATATATATTTTTTTTTAAAAGAGGCTCTGCTATTTTCCTTTTGTCTGATTGATTGAAGTCAATCAATATTGGAAGGATAAGAGTTTGAAGATACATGTGGAATCACATAAAGGATCATTGACAAACGCACCTATGTTCCTCTTAAGTGAAAGACAATATACGATGTTGTCTCTGTTTTAATTTTAAATAAGCTAGTTTAGAAGGGATAAAGAAGATGTGGTACATATATACAGTCGAATATCACTCAGCCATAAAGAGGAACGAAATACTGCCATTTGCAGAGATGTGGATGGACCTAGAGATTGTCCTACAGAGTGAAGTAAGTCAGAAAGAGAAAAACAAATACTGTATAATATTGCTTATATGTGGAATCTAGAAAAACGATACAAATGAACTTATTTGCAAAGCAGAAATAGAGACACAGACATAGAGAACAAACATATAGACACCAAGGGGGGAAGGAGGGGTGGGATGAATTGGGAGATTGGGATTCACATATATATGCTACTCTATCTAAAATAGATAACTAATGAGAACCTACTGTTAGCACAGGGAACTCTACTCAATGCTTAATGCTAAATGGGAAGGAAATCCAAAAAAGGGGGGATATATGTATACATGTGGCTGATTCACTTTGCTGTACAGCTAGAAACTAATACAACATTGTAAAGCAACTATACTCCAATAAAAATTAATAAAAAATATGAAAAATGATCAAATATTACCAATTGTTAGAATAGAATAAAATAATGAAATATTTAAAAAAAAGCTAGTTTAGAAACTCGTCTGATGCTTACCATGAACCAGTTCTCCTAGTTCTTTAATGATGAGATTTCCTTCCTGTATGTGAGAGAATAATTATCCATTTTCTAAATAAGAGTGAGGACTAGAGCCAAGTGGCCTGGGTTGGCTCTGAGTTCCAAGGTTTATGAATCTTATGACCTTGAACACATGACCTCATTTCCTCAAATGTCAGTTTGCCCATCTGAGAAGTACCCACCTCCACACCTTATTGCAAGGATTAAATAAATTAATCCATGTCAGGAATTTATCCCAGTGCTTGGCACGTGGTAAGCAGTCAATAGATTTTCATGACTATTATCTATAGGTCAAATATTTCTATTTAGATATGTACCTAGAAGTATTTACTTAATGAAAAACTAACCTACTCTGGGCTGATACTGTTCTAAGTGCTTTACAAATCATTGGATTCTTATTAAAGCCCCATGAGGTTGACACCATCAGTAGTATCTATAGAGAGAGATGATTTTCTCCAACTGATAAATCACATAACTGACACAAAAAGAGGGGCAGGTCACTTGCCAAAAGTGACACAGCTGCTGAGAGGAGAGGGACACAGCCGTTGCCCACCAGCCTCTGCATCTCGTCTAAGATGAGGTCACCGGCAAGGAACAGCAGAGATTCAGTGACTCTCAATTTTGCAGCATACAATGACTTTTGTCATCTCCTTCCTTCTGCTTAAGGCTTGAAATGCAAACGGTTTTCTATCTTGTGTCATGAAATCAGTAAGGGAAGTTGCACTCCAGCGTAACAGGTAAGGGATTTATCCTTATAGATGCACGGTTTTGATCAAGCTTTGGGTTTAGTTCATCTAACCGTTTGCGGTTCGACATTCTAAAGGTGAGTTTAACTTTACCCCTTTTCTCTGTCTTAGTGACGATGAGGTCTTGGCTACTGTCCATGCAAACTTAACTGCACATTTCCAAGTTTTTCCTCTTTCATGGATTTAACATGCATTTCTGATTGTAATCCATAAACTTGCAGGGCTGTACAGGTGTCCTCTCTCTCATGGAAAAAATGCCAGATACTGTTTTTCTAAAGACATCTTTTTTGGTTTTTTTCTAAAGGTACTTTTTTGTTTTGGAGACATCTGAGTTGTTATAATCTCACAAAGTCTTAAAAAAAGGTTATTATTTCAGAGGCACATCCTAGGCTGAGGAGGTGTCGGCTTTGTAACCAGATAGACCTGGGGTAAGGACCAGACCCTTTATTTCTCTTTAATCTTGTTTTTTTTTTTTTTTTTTTTTGCGGTACGCGGGCCTCTCACTGTTGTGGCCTCTCCTGTTGTGGAGCACAGGCTCCGGACGCGCAGGCTCAGTGGCCATGGCTCACGGGCCCAACCATTCCACGGCACGTGGGATCTTCCCGGACCGGGGCACGAACCTGCGTCCCCTGCATCAGCAGGAGGACTCTCAACCACTGCGCCACCAGGGAAGCCCAAATGATTAATCTTTTAAAGCTCTCATTTCCTTCCAGAGTTGTTCAGAAAGACAACCTGAGGAAAGCACTTAGCATGTGCCAGACATATAGTAAGTATTCAAAAAACATTAGCAATTATGTTACTTTAATAACAAAATCATGTTCTTTGCACAGAGACCTGTTCAGCTGAGCTCCTTCCTCAATTCCCTGGAAGTACTGCATAGAACACATGGGTGAGAGTACCATTTTTTCCCTCACTGAGATTTTAGATGATTTTTGTTTAGTTTTGTTCTGTTTTTCTTTCGAAAAGGTGCTAATTCTCTTTCCGACCTCTGAGTTGTTTCTATAATATCACTGACAAATCACACCCAGCCAGAACCTTTTAATCAGAGCATTTACTGGGCATGACCCTTGTCCTCAGAGAAGTAATTTGTGCTTCCAAGTCCTTGCTGAATAATTTATTTGTGTACAGAGGCTTCAAAAAATTGAGCAGACAAACGTTTCATTTTTATGTTGTATTGCTCTGGTCAAACAAACTCATCGCATGCGTGTGTGTGTGTGTATGTGCTTCTAGCTTCTTGCTGCTCGAAATCATAAGGAGACTGAAACTTTTTTTCTCTTTTTTTTTCTTGACGTATAGTTGATGTACAATGTTGTGTTAGTTTCAGGCGTACTGCAAAGTGATTCTGTTATACATACATGTATTCTTTTTCAGATTCTTTTCCCTTATAGGTTATTATAAGACATTGACTATGTTTCCCTGTGCTATAAGTAGGTCCTTGCTGATTATCTATTTTATATCTAGTAGTGTGTGTATCTGTTATTTAAAATAATTATTGTCAATTGCACCTTCCTACGGCACCTCGGACAGGAATAAGTATAACCATGACTCTTAGCGAGCCTTCTCATTGCCAGTCACGACAACTGTTACCTTAATTCTCACATCTTATTTCCCCAGTTTTGCAGATCAGAAAATGGAAGTTCAGAGGATTTAAGGGACTTGAGCAAGTCTCTAGAATTTACAGGTGTCAGAACCGGAATCTAGCATCCCGATGCTCACGTCCGCAGCCATTGTCTATTCACCACGCAGCTCCGTGACCGCTTGTTCGCTAAAACAACTCTGCTCTTTCAGGACGCGAACCCACAATGAGAAACCCTCTGGAAACACTCTGAGAAGGCTCTGCTTAATGGCCCAGTGTTTTCGTTTTCCCTTATAAAAAGTTTGCCAGTAATATTGCATAAGTTTGCCTTGGACTATGGTAATAAAAGTTAAGATTGTTTTACAAACGAAATCGATGAATGATCAGTGCGGTCCAATAAAAGTTAGATGTAATCGATAGAAAAAGAAGGAAAGAATGATTGCAGTGAAGGTGCCATATCAGGAAGGCTTTCAATAACCCAAACACCCAAAACACCAGCAGATTTCGCTCTACACATTAACACACTATAGGGGGCGGGTTGTAGCCCCTTTTTTGGCCATTAAGTTCTCCCTAAATTAATTCCTGGAGAAATTATAGGCAAATAGCACCTTCCCTGCAGTGCTTTTTTTAATGCTGTAAGATAAAGATTAAGAAACCCCATGGCCCAGTAAGAAACCCATTTAGTAGTCTCTTTGTACTGATAAAATTTCTTCTGGCACTGAACTCCCACTGTCAAAAATACTATAACATTTTATTAGTTTGCAAAAGATGAAAATGTTACCAGATGTTAAATTCAACGAGCAAGTTAACAACTTCTGGTTTCAAATGGGTAGCTTTCCATCTTAAAAAAGGAAATTAAAAATAAAGACTTCATTTGCCAGCCACAGCATTAAAAACGTCGAGTCATTTCTGACTTGAGTTTGTCATGATTTAATCTCACAGGATTGAGCTTTTGAATAATGGGCTATGTGCTAATTATCTTAATTCCCAGCTGGCTTTCTAAAGACCTTCTTTTGAACCCAAAAGGCATGGGTTTCCAGAACAAAGTAATTAAATAACTTTTACCCAGTGGCATTCTGGCCACAGATAGGACATGCTTTAATGCAGAAAATCTTACTATTGTTCGTGTGTTACATATTTTTTGCTCTACCATGGCGATGTCTCTCCCGCCCTGGCCTGGGTCTTTAGCATAAAAGGTTTATTGAAATGAAAACATTTCAGGGGTCGTTTCCTCACCTGGTTCTTTAATCAGGGCTGGCCTTTTTACCTAGTCCTTCTTTACTCCACGTGAGTAAGGTGAGTGGGTCAGCAGTCACACGGAAAAAGCAAGAAGAATAGGAGAGGTGAATACGTGTATCAAGTGAGTGTGGGCCTGTGTTTTTATTAGTCTTTTGATGGATTGCACCGGATACTTGGGGGAAACACGCATGTGGCATTTTTCATCTGTATCTCGGAAGGATTTTTCAATGTTTCACCTTAGGTTCTTCAAAGAATAATGCTTTGGTTCAGTAATAGCTATAGAAACCTTCTCCTTTGATATCCAAGGGTGGTGAGGAACTCTTCTTTTGATTAAGGAACGCTCAGGCGATTGAAGAACGTTATAATAGATGAAATAGGGGAGGATGCCAATCATCTCCCATTAAGCCAGGCTTATATTAAAGGCAAAATTGAGCCTAGTGTGAAAGAATATCTGATTCCGCATAGGAAAACACGCAGTGTTCTTTGCCTACCTTGTGTAATTTTTCCTTTTCTGTTCCTTCCTGGAATGCGCTAATCATTTCAACCCTTTTTCTAAATAGGGCTGGTGATGACGGTGTCAAAATGGTCATCAAATTGGCCAAGTGATAGCTGTTGCTTTAATGCCGTCTAGGGGCTTTTGTTGTCAATTCTGAAAACTTTGGCTTCGGGGATTCGTTTCTCAGGTGGTGCCTGTTAGAAGGCCTGCAGTTTTCTGGATATTTGCATCTCATTGTTTGAAATGGGAAGTGTGTTATTGTGTCTAGTACCCCCTATGGGAAGGCAACTAAAGATCGTTAATTTCCTACCACACTTTCAGGATGCTTTCAAATTAAGATAGAGTAATATTTCAGCTACAGAGACTACCTTAAAAGTTAATCATGTAGATGCAACTTCACCTGAAATAGAGACATGTAAAAAATGCCCTTTAGCTGGAGAGCAATTTGTCGAAGTTTAAAATCAATATTGGGATGGACGAGGCAAAGCTGCATTTATATAACGCCACTGATTCATAACGTTCACGTCAACTTTGGGTTTTATGGGAAGATTCCATTTGCAGACCCATGCACTTCGCTCCTGGCCTGGACTCTAGACCCACTTGTACTAACTTCCTGCTTCCCTCCATGCCCCTCCCCCTCCTCCCCTCCCTTCTCCCTTTCCTCCCTAAATTAAACTGAGCACTTACTCTGTACCAAGCATTATGTCATGGTCTATACGGCCTCCATGGAATTTAGCAACTAAAGGGAGACATATTAAAGATGTAGTGTCATAAATACTCATATCATTACAACAGGGATAAGGGAAAAACTTACGATTTTCCCAGAGACGCTTGATCCTTCTGTTACCTTCTCTCCATGAGAGGGTCCGCCATCCACCGAATCCCACAAGCAGGACTCTTTTCCCCTCTCCTTGAAGTCCAATCTCTAAACGAGTGACACCTGTCATGCCCCTTAACACCGGCTGGTCACTCCCTCCTGTTCTTTCCCCCTGTTCCTGCCTGTGGGGGGTCCTCATTTCTCTCACCTGTATTTCATTCATTGTGACACTAGTCTCTTTCTTTTCTTCAAAGGACCTCCCTTCCAGTGTGGCCTTCACATTCGTTTTCCATGATCAGATACATACGGAGGGCCTGTTAGAGCCAGTCGCTGTGTTGGGATTATATTTTTCAGCACATACGCCTGAGCGTGCCTCCCCCTTTCCCAGGCTTATAAACCTCTGGTGGGTTGTCATAGCCTCTGAGCCTCTGAGGCCAGACTCTTCGTCGTGGTATGTGTGGTCTTTAGATTAAGTCCCCAACTTTTCTCTTTCTTCTTTCTCCACGCCTTCCTCCCTCCCTTCATTCCCTCTTTCTTCACCAGTCTCTGATAGTACTCCCTGTACCTAAACTTTCCATGATTCTGGATCTTTTCAGAGAGTGGTCTCTGTGCTTCTCATCTCTTCTCCCTTTGACACATTTCTACTTATCCTTTAAGACCCAATTTTACTTCTTCCTTGTGGAAGTCTCTCTTGACTGCCCCACCCGGTTTAGGCCTCTGTTTTGCACAGCTGTGCTCTATTTACATTTTGTCTCTTGCATTAGACACCAAGCTCTTTGAGCCCGAGACTACATCTCATTTATTTTTGTGTCCTGATGCCTCTCTCATGGCTAGCACGTACTAGATGCCCAATAAAAACCAAACATATGGCTCAGTGACTTAATGAAGTGATGTTTAGTTTGTTTTCACTTATTAAACAATCAGTTGCAAAATGGTTTTTCACAGCTTAGCTAGGAAAGGAGATTCTTTTATTACTGATTTTAAAATAACTATCCTAGGAAAGTGGAAATGTCTAACCAGTGTCTAACCCACAAAGACCCGGAGACCCTGGAGGTGTATCTGGGGAGGTGTTCCCTGCCCTTCCCCATTCTGATTGGAAGGGATGAGCAGATGGTGAGCATCTGATGTGTCTGGGGGCTAGAGGATGAGGCAAACTGAGGGTAGGTAGCTTTCCTTGCAGGGCTGAGTGAGGAGAAGACGATCTCTGGGCATAGAAGTCTTAGAACCCATATTTTCTTCCCACATCATGAATGCCGTCTCAAATTCATCTGTTTCTCCTTCAAAAGTTGGCACAATGAGAGTCATTAGTCGACTGCAGCTTACAGATTAAGTGACGCTGATGTGCACAATTTTCTGCCCTGATCCGCTCTATTAAGCATCTCATTTGTTACATTACTTGACGCTTGCAGGGGCAGCGCCTAGATGTCGCCTTGCTGAGACGCGGTGCGCACGAACAGCTGAGAGCCTGCTTCTGCTTCTGAGCCAGGGAAGGAGGACGGCCCCACGCCTTCTCCTTTTTGCAGCAGAAACTTAGTGCCTGAGGAAGAGAAAGGTTCCTCTCCCTGCTTCCCGAAGGTTAGCCACGCACACGATGATGCATTTTCACTGGTCTGTCCGAATAGTTTCCATCGTCTTTTCATCTGGCAGTTGAAAATTCCAATGTATTTATTGTCTGCTAGAACGAGAGGTGCAATTAGGTTTCATTAAATGGTAAATGTGGGAAAGGTAGGATTATGTTATTACTGCTCAGACCCACCCCCTCACAGCCCGACTGGTACACCTCAGTATCGGGTTCTTTCAAAGCGAGGTGACTGGCGAGGATTTGGATAAGTCTGTGGCTGAAGTACAAAGGCTCAGGCCAGGAACACTTTCTCTGTCCTGCAGGATCACCCTCTGAGGTCAATATCGCATCTGAAGGCGGCTTCGCTTTGAATATGACAGATAGGTTACACAGAAAACCACAGGGAATCCGCTGGTTCCTGGAATAAGTAATAAGAACTGAAACAGTAATCTTTTCCTCAAGTGCAAATTTGACAACTGAACTGTGTCTGACTAATATCGAGCACCCCTATCGACCTGTGGAGGTCAATAGTTGGGCCGCGTTCTGCTCTGTACTGACTGCTTACGTTTTCTAAACGAGGAAGAAAGGGCCAAATGGGAAAATTCAATTACACCTGGGCTAAGATGTTGTGGGGATTTTTACAGGGTAATTTAATTGTATATGGTCAATGAAGGCTCTCTCTTGAAAACTTGGTTTTAGGTTAATTTTGCTCACGTGTATTAATCCTATAGCGATCAATGTGTTCTTGGGGGAATCAGGGTGACATAGTTATTTTCATTCAACTGTAAATCTTGGCCTAAGTTGTTTTTATAAACCAAGAGATAGTGCAGCAAAATGGGAGACTCCTGGGCTTTGGATCCAAAGAGATTTGTGCCTGAGATTTGGCCCCATTTATGCTCAATGACATCCTTGGACAAATGCCTTAAGTTACTTGGTTCTCCTTCTCTTAATAAATAATGATGTAGCAAGACGTTCTCTAACATTATCCAATTAGGACTGGTTGTTAATAAATGAAAAAAATTAGTTTAAGTGGGGAAATATAAAAATGACATCTGAACAACACCAAATTTTAATTTTACTTCCAATGTCTACAAGTACATTCATTCAACAATCTTTTGATGCCAGGCCAGCATCAATTCTCTGGATAGGTTTTCCTGATTAGTGTGAAATTTCTTACCTAAGTCATACTTATGATGTATTATATAGACTTCCAGTTTTTACTTGTGTAAAGAGGGAATAACAAAGAGCCTCATGTAAGAAACTCGGTAAAGTGCCCCTTGATCTATTTTACAATTTCTCTCCATTTTTTACATCTGTCACATCCACACTTAATAGTAATTTATTTTAGCAACTCACCATTTTCAAGTCTTTCCGGGAAACAACAAGTCTCTTTTTATTCTTCTATTTTGATATTTAATCAGGTTGCATCGTGACAATAACAAGTACAAAGGACAATACGCACGTGTGTAGAGGAACATGGCTGCCTCTTGCCAAGCATACATCACCCCTGCAGGAGCAGAGGGGCTCCCTCCAGAACAGGGCTGATACCCAACTGCAAATGTGAGCTACTTGTGTAATTTTAAATTTTCTAGAAACCACATTAGAAAGGGAAGAGAAGGTGAAATTAATTTTAATAATGTGTTATACTTAACTCACTATATCATTCGTTGATTACATTGATTAGGTAATCAATATGAAAATGATTGAGATATTGACATGCTTTTTTCGTAAGAAATCTTTATATCTGGTGTGTATGTCACACTTGCAGCTGGCCCCATTGCAAATGTTCAGTATCTACATGGGGCTAGTGTCCACCATACTGGGGAACACAGCCTAAGGACTAGCCTATTATTCACAAGTGGTCAGTGTGCTGTGGGCCTTGGTCCATATTTGTGCCAGAGGAGTGGGAAGCTCTGGTCAATCCAATGAGGCAGAGAAGGGGGAGATCTTTTGAGGCAGGTGGTGCCAGACCCCCTCGCAGGCTTGTTATAAGGACCGGTCCTATTGAGAATATACTCCAGGCAATCACTACACGATATGCATTCCACATGCCGTGTCATTTAATCCTCCTGAAAACACTTGGAGATAAGTGTTATCTGGAAACCAGAATCAGACAGGTTAAGTGACCTGTTGGTAATCACAAGGCTAGTGAACAGTGCAGCCATGTAAAAGCTACATTCTTCTAGCTCTAAAAGGAGGTTGGTATTATTTATTGTGATAATATTAATTATCACAATATCAACCATGGTGACGATGGCCTGTGTCGGACCCGCAGGCGTCAAGTTCTCCACCTGCGGCTGGTTGCCTCTGATGAGCCCGAGTCATCCGGAACCACCAGCCCGCAGTAGCTGAGTTGAGTATCACGTAAACTGTAGTTGTTCAACACCTTTCTACCTCCAGACTGGGAGGATGGCTAGTCTGTTCCTTGGTTTGAAATGACTCCCGGTATCATCTTCTTTTCCTTATGTGACAAAGTCAGTTTCAATACTCTCTCCTGCCGGAGGCTTTCCTGGACTCTCTGCTTACCACGCCCTCTTGATTTGCTCATACCGGGAACGGGGCTACTCATTTCTTTTCCTTGGGCAGATGTCTTGGCTGCACTGTTGTCTTGACGCCTTAAGTGTGTACGGCATCAAGTATTCTAGTCGTTTCCGTATTGCTGCTTTAGCAAATCACCACAACGCGGTGGCTCTGAAGAACAGAAATGCATTCTCTTATACTTCTGGAGCCCGAAATGTGGACTGAGTCTTACGGGGCTCAGTCAAGGTGTGGGCGTGGCTCTCTCCCTCGGTGGGGGGGGGGGGGAGTCTGTTTCCCTGCCTCTTCCAACTTCTGGTGGCTGTGGGCATTCCTTCTCTGTGGCCACTCTGCTCCAATTCTGCACCCTTTGTCTCATGACCGTCTCATCTCCTCTTTGGTCTGTAGTCAAATCGCCCTCGGCCTCCCCATTTTATAAGGACGCTGATATTTACATTGAATGTCCATCCGGACGCTCCAGGGTAATAGTCCCATCTGAAGATGTATAACATAACCACACCTGCAAAGTCCCTTTTGTCATGTAAGGTAACAGCCACAGGTTCCAGGGATTAGGACTTAGATATCTATCTTTAGGGCTGTTATTCATCCCACCACCAGCATTTTGAAGGAAGGGGACAATACTTAACTTCTTTTTCTCCTTTTGGCACCTAGTTTAGTGAGTGTTATGTTTAAAATAAATGCTTAGTAGACATCTGTTGCTTGCCAATTTTACTACGGCTCTTGGGTGATAAGGTTTCCATGTAATAAAGAGCTTGTGTTATTTGTAGGCGAAAGTATCGTTGATGTATAAAAATGTAAGGTGACTGAGTTTAGGAATGAAATTAACTTCTAATCCCAAAGAAGTCCTGAGCCTTTCATTTATTTATTTATTTGCTTTGACTATATATATTTTTATTGAAGTATTGATTTACAATGTTTCAGGTGTACAGCAAAGTGATTCAGTTTTAGTTTAGTGATTCTTTTTCAGATTCTTTTCCATTATAGGTTATTACAAGATATTGAGTAGAGTTCCCTGCGCTCTACAGTAGGTCCTTGTTGTTAATCTATTTTATATATAGAACTGTGTATCTGTTAATACCAAATTCCTAATTTATCCCCCCCCCCCGCCACTGCCTTCCCCTTTGGTAACCAGAAGTTTGTTTTCTTTGTCTCTGAGTCTGTTTTTGTTCATTTGTATCGTATTTTAGATTCCACATATAATTGATATCATATGATATTTGTCTTTCTCTGACTTACTTCACTTAGTATGATGATCTTTAGGTCCATCCATGTTGCTGCAAATGGCATTATTTTATTCTTTGTTATGGTTGAGTAATAGTCCATTGTATATATGTACCACATCTTCTTTATCCATTCCTCTGTTGCTTCCATGTCTTGGCTATTGTAGATAGTGCTGCTATGAAAATTTGGGGTGCATGTATCTTTTCTAAGTAGAGTTTTCTGGATATGTGCCCAGGAGTGGGATTGCTGGGTCATATGGTAACTCTATTTTTAGTTTTTTAAGGAACCCCCATACTGTTCTCCATAGTGGCTGCACCAATTTACATTCCCACCAACAGTGTAGGAGGGTTCCCTTTTCAAGTCCTGAGCCTTTTACTTTCTCTTCTTCACAGACTGGATGGGGAAGGCACAGTCAAGCGTTGGGTGCTGCCCAACTCCAGAGGATGCTGTGCACGTCGTGTTCTGTGTGTCTGGCGTCCCCAGGAGGACATGTAGTCACCACGAGAATAGAAGGTCGTGCTGTCTGGACCTGCACAGGGACAGGTGCTGTCACAGGGAGATGTAACAGGTGTGGCCATTTTTCTAGGACTAACATTCAATATTAATCTTAAAAATATTTAAGCTTATATCACATTGAGGATTATTTTGTTTATTTTTCTTTTGTACCACCTCCATCTCCCAAGACTGTGACATGGGACATATTTTGAAAGAAAATATTTCTGTGATGGAGGGAACCTACATGTTGGGGACTTGTATAGATTTGAGGTTTAGGATTATGATTTCAGGAGACAATCGAGGTTGAGATCCTGGCATCTGTGATGCTGAAAAGGTAAGCTAGTAAAATATCCCCTACAGGAAGCCTGCCCCCAGCCTTCGTGTCCCAGCACTTGTGAGTTCGCAGCCCCTGCACCCCATGCTCCCACGGGCTCCGATCTCAGCAGTGACAGGCTTCACTGAAGTGTGTTGCATCTTCTCCTCTGACCATCCTGGCTGTAAGCTCTTGGGCTTTGGGTTCAGCTGTGCTCAATCGTTAATCATACTCTGTGCCCTGGCCTGAGCCCAACACGGTGGATGATGGGGTGGACAGATAGTGTCACTGCTTTCACGGAGCTCACAATCCAACACAAACAACAATTCTAATTCCACTCTGATTCTAATCCAAGAACCTAATTCTAATCCAACAACTCTAATCCAATTCTAATCCAGTTACTGTGTTTATGACGTACCCGGAGCTGTTCTCAATACTACATTAACCCACTGAATACTTTCAACATCCCCAGGGGTAGGCTGTTCATCTCCTTATTTCCCAGATGAAAACACTGAGGCACAGAGAGGTTAAGTAACTCCCCCAATGTCACACAGCTGGGATTTGAACCATGATGGTTGGTCCGATGCTAAAACTCATGCGCTTAATCTTTATATTATAGTGCTTCTTGGCCAGTGATTGTGATGTAAGTATGTGGGGAGGTGTGCGTCTTACACTGAAAAGTGAATTTAAGACTGGTTTTGAGGGAACTCCCTGGCGGTCCAGTGGTTAGGACTCTGTGCTTTCACTGCCAAGGGCCGGGGTTCAATCCCTGGTCAGGGAACTAAGATCCCAGAAGCCGTGTGGTGTGACCAAAAAAGCCCCCCGAAAACTGGTTTTGAGAAAATGGGGGTTGAGTAGGAATGGGTAAATACTTTGTGAATGGGCAGTTCAAAAAGCCACTGTAATTATATGAACATATACTAGAATATAGATTATATAATTATATGAATATGTAGTGGAAAAGAATAATAGAGGAAGCTCAGTGAGACATATCCCAGTTCCAAAAGGCTGAGGATGACTTATATGTGTGTGTGTATAAATTTTTAAAAATATGTGCGTGTGTGTGCATATAAAATTTAAAAATACATACATATATATATATATATATTGTACCGACGAAGGAATCTAGTTGAGCAGAAGTGTGAAGGGGGATAGAAATCTTACTGGAAAAATCCACAATAAGAGAGGGAAGGTTGGCAGCAGAGGGTCCAGACAGAGGTAATGAAGGCTGAAGGCTGAGAATTTGCTAGAATTAAGGGAACAGAGTAAACCATTGGCGGCAGAGATGAGATTATGAGGGTGAGATAGGAATGCAGACCTTTACACTTAAAGCTTTTAACACAAAGCTTAGCATAGAACAAACGTAAACACAACCACTTAATTCATGAATAAATCAATGAATAAATCAATGGGCAGAGGGTACGTGGCATGTTTTGATATTGATATTTTTGGATTTTTTCCAAAAGTCTCTGAACGTGTGGAAGATGAATTTATACGCAGTTCTCACTGACAGCATCTAGGGAAAACTAATTTTCAAGGAATGAGGAACATCTTTGCGGTCCTGTGCTGCACGTAATGATCTTTGCCTACTCAGACTGCAGTCTGAATCACAGCACCCCAGAACCATCACTACGGTCATGGATTATTGTAACTGAGCAGGGCCCTGTGGGGCTTTCCTGGGACAGGCCTTCCCCCATACCCTCTGCTTTAGCTCCTCTCTGAAATGCCTAGATGACAGTGTCTGATGCACATTTCCTGAGTTGTTTTACAGATGCTAAAACTACAATCAAATGGAAGACGTTAACTACTTGATGACCATGAGCACGTAGTCCCCAGACCTACTGGAGCCTGAGGACTGATGATGTTAACCCCTGTGACACTGCCCTGTTACCTCACCATCAACCAATCAGATAACTGTGCAGGAGCTGATCACATACCCTGCGACCCGCCCTCCCTCACCTGGCTTTTAAAAATGCTTTGCAGAAACCCTTAGGGGAGCTTGAGGTTTTTTAGAGCATGAGCCACCTGTCTCCTTGCGTCGCCCTACAGTAAACATTTCTCTGCCCTAAACTCTGACATTTCGGTTTGTTTGGCCTTCCTGTGTGTCGGGCACACGCACTTGCGCTGACATTATCAGTGCTCTGAGGGATGTGCACGTCCTTGTTAACAGAGAACCCTGGATGATAGAAACCTGGGTGCCAGTTTACCATCTTTTTTCTTTTCTCCATTTAGTAACATTTAGGGAATCCAGGACTGCCGTAGAATCAAGAAGAATTCTCAGAATCCACTTCTAAATGCAAAGCACAACAAATAAATAAATAAACATGAAAAATAAATAAGATCGACTCCGGGGCTGATTTTGATGTGTATTTAGCCACTACAGTAGCTGATTTTGTTGGGTTCTCAGGGGATGGCAGAGGGGAACACATGAAAGCTGACTTTTAAAGTTTTCGTTAAAGGAGCCTCTGCGATGAGATGAAATTGCTTCGGAAGGGAAGGGCTCTCTTCCAAAGGCATGAAAAAGGTAAAAGGGGATGAAATCTAAGGAAGAAGGGAAAACATTATAATAAAAGGCTCACGTGTAAAAGAATGTCATGTGGGCTGAGGGAATAGACTGTGAGTGGCATGGAGAAATACGGAAGATTGCAGAAAACCAAAGGCCTTTGAAGAAGGGACTGGCACCCTGAAAAGAAGGAAGCTGTTTGCTTAAGAAGAAAGATTCGTGTTCTGTCTAAACACACATTTAGACGAGATGAAACAGGAAAATAAAGAATTAACTTCCACTCTGTTTCACTCCTATGGACTGTAGCATTACCTCTAAATCTCTCCATACACCTGCCCTGCAGAAAAGGCTCAGCCTTGAACTCTAGTTTAAAAGATCTGATGTGAACCAGCAGCACTGAATTCAAATTCTAGAACTGCCTTTCTGAGAGACCTTAGGTGAATCACAGTGTCTTTCGCCCATTTCAAATTCATTTGCTCCTTTGGCCACTGAGACTTGCACAGAGGTGTGAATTTAAAACTGAGCTGGGGAAAAATGGGGGAACATTTGTAAACACTTGTCAGTGGGACTTGGAAAATGCTCCTGGCTTCAATTCTACCAAGACCATATGGCAACGTGGAAATGTTGAAGGCCATAACAAAAGGGATTTAAACTGTTCATATACTATGGATACAACGAAGAAAAAAGAGGAAATAATGGATATGGTAGAGACAATGACTATTTTTTCTTTGTGTCATTTTAACAACGTTTATACAATTTTTTTAAAGTGCTATAGAGTAAAAGGTACATTGACACACAGATGCTAGGATGTAGAAGTGGTGTCTTCTTCCTTCAGTGTGTCAAGTCCTCACTCTACACGCAGTTTGAAAATATTTAAATGACAGATTTCTCACACTCATAACATGTCAGAGGGAACCTGGCCCTGACACAGGAGAGGTGAGATTCTTTGAGAAGAAACTGGAGGCAAAGCCATGTATTACCATGGATTTATCCCTCTTGTTTATACCTATGTCTGTTAACAGCCTCTCCGCCCCCAATTTCTGTGCATAATCAAAGCCCAGATCACACACAGGGGATCCCCTTAGGAAGATATTTTGAGTAGCTCCAGGAAGATGTATTCCTAAGTTATCTCCCCTCTTGGGGAGCTATTCCTTTGTCTTAAGAATCCCCTTTCTTAAAGGTCTTCTTTGAAAATGTAAATAATCCTGAGAATGGTAATGTAGAAAATCGCCAAAACCATGGTGTGAATGAATTCTTCAATCTGACATTAAGTACACTCTGCTTCTTGCTATTAACTCAAAATCTCTTGCCCAGACCACTCTACTGCCTGACTCCAGCTTTTTTAAAAAAACATTTGTATGTATGTATGTATGTATGTACGTGTTTTTTACTTTTGGCTGTGTCGGGTCTTAGCCGCAGCACGCTGACTCCAGAGCGAATGGGCCCTGCAGTTTGTGGCATGCCGGCTCACTAGTTGAAGCGTGTGGGCTCAGTAGTTGTGGTGCGTGGGCATGTGGGATCTTAGTTCCCCCACCAGGGATTGAACTTGCATCCCCTGAACTGGAAGGTGGACTCTTTACCACTGGACCACCATGGAAGTCCCATGACTCCAGCTTTCCACTTTCCAAACTCTTTTCTCCTCTGTCACCAGTTCTCTTTCTAAAACTCAGATTAAATGTATTATTCACATTCTGAAACCCATTCCCTGTAGCAAATTTTCTTTCAAACTGAAGTCACAATCCATTTGGTGGGTTACAACAGAACTTAACAAAATGAAACAGAATTAAACAGGATAGAAATACCAGTATTTTCACAAATTGAAAGGTAAGTTTTATTACACAAAACTTTTATTTTAATTATTACGTGTATATTTGCACTAGGCTACGTATAGAGAGCATTCCTTTCTGTGTATTGTGGTCTGAAATTTGAAAGCCACTGGCCTATAAGATGCAGTTCACACTTGGGGTGGCTTATCAGATGTATCCCAGGTGGCTTCCTCTGTGCCTTTCCAGGCTTGTCCTTCCTACTCTCCATCCTTTAAAACATATGATCTAACTGAGTTGTGTCCCATTCAGTTCTTTGAACATATTCTACATCTTGGTGCCTCTACCCCATTTCTCTGCTTGATGAACCTTGAAGGCCTGGTTCAAAGATCAGCTTCTCTGTGCTCCTCATGGGCAGAATTAAGCACTTCCTGTTGCATTTTGACGCTCTCTCTCTCTCTCTCTCTCTCTCTCAGCACTCATCCCATCGTGCTCTATTTTGTGCTTCCTCTCTCTGCAATGAGAAATTCCTCAGAGAACAGCTCTCTGCAAGAATGTTAGGCTCTCAATGTCCACTGAGGTAATGAAGTAGAAACATACATGAAATCATAACTTTTATAAAGTATAGAAAAAAATGTTTGGCTTCCTAATTATGGGATTTTGAGGAAACCTTGAAGAGAGCAACATGATTAAGGTAGTGGTTTGAGAGGGAGCTGCTACCCAGCTAATGGTGGTTGAGAATACCATGGAGACATAAGATGTGAGGAAGGTAAATCAGAGAGGGTTAGCTTTGACGGTGAAAAACTTCTACATAAACTACTCATTCTCTTTATTCCAAGTCAAGGATACTTGTTATTTTCAGTATTTTCACTGAGCATTTAATAAAAACATCTGTGGCATCTTAAAAATAACTGGCAATGATTTTTTGATAGACTAGAGATTACCCAATGAATCTTGATATCCCAAACATTTTGTCATTTTTACTATTTCTTAACTCCTTTTTCCTTAAGTTACAGATGTTATTTTTGTTTACTTTCTTTCCAATTTTTATTGTTTGGGGTATAAAATTAATTTTTATTTAAAAATGTAAAGAATTTCTAAATTTCACAGTTAATTTCTCATGACAAAGGAAACTAACACAGAGTTAATCATTTCTACACTTGACAAACTTAATCCAAATCAGAGCTTTGGTTCCCTAATATCTGCACTTATGATCATTAACACAGTTCACTAGAGATTTGTGTGTTTAGGTGTTTTCACTTCTGTCATTGAAATGTGTTACTCTTTCCAGCCCACATATTGGTAATTGGTAATTAAGCCTATGGTTTAACTAATTTGAGTTGAATGAAGCAGAACTAGATTAATTCCAGAGGGAATTAGAATTAATAAGGACAAAAACCTTGTGTTCAAATGTTATATTAATAAAAACCTGATACAAACTAGAATATAGGTATTGTGTATTGCTCCATTCAAATCATTTTAAGGGGAAAATACAACCTCAAATCTTTGGTAGAAAAATATCTTTCTCTTTCTTGACATTATAAAACATTTATAAAATATGGCAGCACTTTTGTCTTTAATTTTCTTCTTCATTTTTCATTCACCATGGATTCCTTCTTCCTCCTGTTTGCTGTGTGGCTTTTCCATTTTCCCTCATTTCTGTCTCCTCCTTTTTGTTTACCTCCAATTTTCCCTCTCCCTCCCTGCTCTCTGTTTTCTCTTTTCTTTCTTCCCACCTTGCCGTGTTATTTAAGCATGCTGTAAACTTATTCATTCCCCAAAGGCAAAACCAGCTATCTGAGCAACACTTTGTCAGCATAATACATTTACAGAATGCATATTTATGAGCCTTTGAGCTTTTATTGTTCCACAGGGCAAATAAAAAACATGAAAAGTAGCAATATAGTGTTTCAAAGGTCCCTCAAGGAAAACAAAAGTAGCTGGAAATAAATTTGGAAAAAGTTCTTCTATAAAAACAGAACCTTGAATTGGTACATGCAAAAGGGTGAAGAGAAGGAATCATTTTTGTTCTTCCTCCTAAACTAAGACTTAGGAGATTTTAAACTTTTTAATAGGTCTAGCGTCTTACAGTTTGGAAAAGAAAATAATTTTAAAAGAGGTTTGGACATAAATGTTTACAATCCAGAGAATCTTAAAACAGCATGTTGCATTTGGCTGTAATAAGAAGAGGGGAAAGAGGGGACTGAAATTGGAAAGCCCATCTTACCTCCAAATTACCTTCCAGCATGGAGTCTTACACTAAGTGAGCCAAATTGAAGAGCTTGGGAGTAGAAATGAAAATCTTATAAGATGTGTTTTGAGAGTCTTATTTTCATTGATTTAGCAGAGTAATTAAATTCTCATCCTGTTTCCCCAACTCTCCAAAATGAACAGATTATTAATATTTAACGCCTGGTGGGGAAGTGGCCACATGTCCTAGCCGCCGTGTTCAGACAGAGTGGGATAAAAACCTGGAGAAGGTGAGAAGCCTAGAGGTGAGCATTTTGGAAAATTTCAAGGGGGACTCTAAACCCCAAGTTCTGATTTAGATATCAGGGAGCTGGGGGGTGCACTTTTTGAGATCAACCCTGTCCTTCAATACATTCCATTTATTGATGCCACACACTTCAAGCTCTTGACAGACTGAATGGTGTATCCCCAAAAGCTGTGTCTAAAAAGCATCAAAATGGAGCCTTCAATTTTGAGCCTGCAACTTTGAGGCTGCAGTTTGAACAGTTAGGAATGGAAGATTCTCTAACAATGACCCCCAAAGTCAACCTTTTAATCACTGGGCACATAGGTTTTGGAAATGAGCTGTACCTAAATTAGGGACTGAATTCCAAACAGAGAATAGAGTGAAACTAGGTTTAAGTTTCATTTGAAGTGGGAAGAATCACAGACTTCTTGGATTCAGAATGTTACGGGATTTAAGTTCCGTTGGAGAATGTGCCCTAGAGAATGGCGCATCCCCAAGGACCCCATTCGTCTTGCCACCGTATCCCTTATACTTAAGTCCACGAAATCACTCAGAGAGAGGACAGAAGAGAAGACCTGGTCCCAGCCTTACTCCACACTGTCTTCAGCAACAGTTTTCTTGTTTCCACCTCCTTCCAATCAAGTCATTTTCTTCCGCTCCAGACAAAGAAAAAACCCCAGGTGGTGACCATGTGTAAGTGCTAACAGCATCTCAGCCAAACCAAGATGAGGGAGGGCTGATGTTAACTCTTAAGTTCCCTAGAGAAAGTTCCATTTCTTAATGCTCACTTTAGTAGTAAGAAAACTAAGTCTAGGCAATGATTACAAGGTTCCCAACAAACACCAACTGGGAGAGGCTGGTGAGTACCAAAAGAGTGGAAACGAGTCTATTTCATGTACCACTGTATAGCCCATGTGTCTATGTGGCCGGGACATAGTTGGTACACAACAGATAGGCTTATGTTAATTAACATAAATTAAGCTTAGCCTTTGTGCATTGCCCTCCCTGACTGCCACTTGACTAAACCTGATTGCACATATTATGTTTGTTTGCTGGGAGGTTAAACAACTGTCTCTGTATTTCACTGAGCAGAACAAAGGAAGTGGTTTCTATGCCTCTGCCAGTCACATTTCCTTCTTCTATTTTATCTGCTTCTTCCCCTTTTTCTACCTGCGTGGCACCAATTCCGGTTCTATGTGGAGCATTAATAATCCTAACAACTGTCTCCAAGAAAACCCACACGTGAAGCCAGAGTGCATAAATAACCAAAGTGTCCCCACCCCCTAAAACTCAGCCTTAGGAAAAGATTTCAAACAGCAGTCATTAAATAATATCTGTTAGCATTCGGAACCATTTAATATGCTCTCTGTAGTGCTATTCATTGGAGGAGATGCTAGGAGTGATGGTGATCAGGAAGAAGAAAGAAAGAAACCACACCCTTAAGGAAAGGGGTTGCAAGGAGGTACCTGTCCTGCTTCAGCATCTGCTTCCCTCAGTTTTGAAATACAGTGTCCTAAAATGATGCATGAAGTCCTGCTTATGTCTCTAGCCTTAGCATCCATCTATTTCCTATATGTACTCTGTTCTTTGTTCATATGGAACTACTCTCAGTTTCCTGAGCATTAACATTGAAAGTTTCTCTCGCGTCCCTCACGTTGTGTGAGTTATATGAGCCCAGCAAACTCCTGCTCATCTCTCAAAATACCGGCTCACATTCTCGCTAGGAATGGAATCTAACACCGAGGCCTGCAGAGGTGGAGGCAACAGCTCTCCTCATCTCTGTTACATCACTCCTGAACTCACAGACCCGTGAGTTTCTGGAAGGAAATGACTGTGTGTTGCTCATTTTTACATCACTGGGGTGTAGCACAATATCCATCACATAAAAGGTCCTTAAAATGTGTATTGAACTCATGGCTAGATGGATGGAATGATGGATTAACGAAAGATTAAAGTCCTAGTGGATTTTTTTTAAATTATTTATTTATTTTTGGCTGCGCTGGGTCTTTGCTGCTGCGCACGGGCTTTCTCTAGTTGCGGTGAGCGGGGGCTATGCTTCGCTGTGGTATGCGGGCTTCGCATGGCGGTGGCTTCTCTTGTTGCGGAGCATGGGCTCTAGGAGCGCGGGCTTCTGTAGTTGTGGCATGTGGACTCAGTAGTTGTGGCTCACGGGCTCTAGAGCATAGGCTCAGTAGTTGTGGCACACGGGCTCAGGAGTTGTGGTGCGCAGGCTCAGTAGTTGTGGTGCACGGGCTCAGTTGCTCTGCAGCATGTGGGATCTTCCTGGACCAGGGCTCGAACCCGTGTCCCCTGCATTGGCAGGTAGATTCCTACCCACTGCACCACCAGGGAGTCCCCCCTAGTGGTTTATTGCTACTAGGGTCACGGAGATTGGAGTAGTCGATGATGATAACGTGTAGAGAAGGCAGAGATGGGGATGGATAGGGAAGCACTACTGCCTCCTCCAGCATCTGCTGTTCCCCATGGATGTGTTTCACTCTTTTGCTTAAGTCCCACACAGTATAGTCACCCTGTCTTTGTATGGAGTTTCTCTCCTTTTCACTTATGAATGTTGCTACAGTTGACTTTTTGAGATTATGAGTTGGTTAGCATTTCAGAGAGAGTATTCATCAACACAGATGCTAGTCTTTTCCAGAGGTAACAAAGTAATGTTTTAAAGAAAAGTAAAGAATGTTTTAAAGAAAACATTCTTTAAAAACTCACGCTGTAAAGGAGATGGCTGTCAATTTTTTGCAGCGTTTCCCATCTGGAAATAAAGTCTATTTCCCGTGCCCTGGAATCTGGGCTGGCACTGTGACGTGTGCTCACAAGCAGAATGAAAGAGAGGAAGTGCCCATCTGTGTCTAGAACGTGGGAGATGTGGAGGCTTCCAGCTGCATTCTCTTGGAGCCCTCGGCTCCCACGTAAAGCGTTCTCTCCCTGCTCGAGAGATCACGTGAATGGAGACAGCCCATGTGTTCCCGCTGTTCCGGCCATCCCAGCCAGGGTGACAGCTCGTGCACAAGGTCATCTGACATTTCTCGCTTCAGTCAACGACTCTGGATGACTGAAGTGAGCCCAAGTAAGACCAGAAGAAGAACCACCCGCCTGAGCCCAGTCTCGGTTACAGAATTACGATCAAGTAAATGGTTGTGGTCTGAACCTCTGAGTTTGGAGGTGGTTTGTTGCACAGCAGATCTTGGGAACATGCAGGAACCCATCTGTGATTACATAAATCAGCCTTGAAACGATGCCCCAAATGATGTGTTCTTTAGCAATGAGTCTGTAACACGTGAGGCATGTAAAACATTCATTATGATTTTTAAAAATCTTTGGTTAGACACATTTCACAGCTCGCTCTTGCATGCCTTAGGATCTGTCTCTTATTTTTCCACCGCTCTGCTCACCAGCTCCCCTTTAAGCTGTGTCAATGCTTCAAGAGTAATGGTTTTCTGAAATTTATAGCTTAGCCATAAAACTTTGACCTGGGCTGGTATCTAAAGTGTCAGAACGTGGCATTTTTATGTTTATCTTGTAGTTAGCTCAGAGAAACATGTACCAGCCTTATGTCTTTTTCAATGCGTGCATTCTCAGAAGAGCAGCTTTCAACATCCAACGACTTGTGAGAGCAACTGAGTTTTACAGAATCACGGATCCATTTGCTACTTGACTTTTCCATGGTGGTTCAGCTCGCTCTTTTAGGTATGTTAAGTTGGAAATTTAACTTAACATTAAGTTAAGTGAAGTGAAGAAGCTAGTTACAATTGATATGATGCTCCAAAGTGAGTATACAACCTCCTTCTAAGGAACTGGGTTAAAAATGGCTTCACAGGACTTTCCTGGTGGCGCAGTGGATAAGAATCTGCCTGCCAATGCAAGGGACACGGGTTTGAGCCCTGGTCTGGGAAGATCCCACATGCCTCAGAGCAACTAAGCCCATGTGCCACAACTACTGGGCCTGCACTCTAGAGCCCGTGAGCCATGACTACTGAAGCCCACGTGCCTAGAGCCCGTGCTCCGCAACAAGAGAAGCCACCACAATTAGAAGCCTGTGCACTGCAATGAAGACCCAATGGAGCCAAAAATAAAATAAATTTATTTTTAAAAAATGACTTCACAATTCTTGGTCCATATTCATTCCAGGGGAATAAGACGGTTTTGGTTGATGAAATTTTTTTTATAAAGAGAATGTTTTTGGAGGGAACTGAGCTGTGAGGTCTTCTGGCCAAGGGGAAGGTAGGCTGGGCAGGAGACATTTCCCTTCGTGCACCAGGCTTAGTGAGGGGACTTGAGGGGACTATGTGGACCATGTGTGCCCTGCAGTCACGGGGCACAAGGCACCTGCCTTCTGTTAGGGACCTGTGACCACAGAATGAGGGCTGCATGGGGGACTACACATCATGACCTTCCAATACAGTAAGTCCCCTATGTACGAATCTTCAAGTTGCAAACTTTCAAAGATGTGAACCTGTGTTTGCATGTCCAATCACGTAAGTTAGTTCACGTATCTGACGTACGTTGTCACGTGCATGCATCCTCTACAAGTGGTTGTGCTTTTGTGTACTTTACTGTACAGTACTGTATAGAGTACAGTAGTATGGTATCTTTATTCCAAGCCCAGGATGTCTGGAAGCAAGCATAAAAGCAGTGGTGTTGTAGCTGGTACTGCTAAGAAGCTCCCAGAGAGACGAGGAAGAAGATGTAACTGAAGAACTGAAGAGATTCATGATGCAGGAAATGACAAGGGGCTTTTCTTTATTTGAGGAGGCACTGTTAGTTTTTGAGGCACAGGACCTGAACGTAGAATGGTACCCAAAGGTGGCAGCAGCTATTCAGAATGCAATCCAGTGCTACCGTGTCATTTATGACGAGAAAAGAAGAACTACTACCCAGACATCACTGGATCATTTTTTCAAGAGGGTACACAGAACTGAATCCAGCAAGGAACCAGAACCAGTGACATCAACGTCAGGCATGAGTGAAATCGCAGCTTGCCCTCCGTCTCCTATTGCTGAGGATCCTTCAGCTCTACCATCTCCCACCCCCTCTCCCTCCTCCAGTCAGTAACTCTTCTTACCTGTTCACTCGATGCCAGCCCCTGTATGCCAGCTGTTGTACTGTACTATGATACTTTTCAAGGTATGATACTGTAAGATTAAAAATGTTTTCTTTATTTTTTTTGTTTGTTTTTTGTGTATTATTTGTGTGAAAAGTATTATAAACCTGTCATAGTACAGTACTATAGAGCCGATTGTGTTAGTTGGGTACCCAGGCTAACTTTGTTGGACTTATGAACGCGCTCTCAGAATGGAGCTTGTCTGTATGTAGGGAACTTACTGTAGCAAGTTAAATGTGACAGAATATCAGGGACTAGGTGAGCAACTCTTAACCTGGCCATCGGTCCCTGTGGAAGGGGGCCCTGCCCCAAAGGGGTGAAGCAGAGTATATGTCAGGAGCAACCAATCAAAAGAGTCCCTGTGCTCTCTCTGCACCAGGGTTTGTGCCCCAGGGAAGGGAGGGGGGCTCAGAGTGAACCTGTGAGCGAACTTCACCTCCAACAACTGTAGCCCTGTGAGCACAGAGGCAGCTTCTAACGGTCCCAGGCAGGTCAGAACTTCCTGCTTCCCCTTTATTTCTCCTCCCCCCTTCTCTGCCCCCAGCTGGGTCAGAAAGAGATTCTAGCAGGGATGAGGTGGGAAGAGAGAGGGAAGCTCCTTCCCCACAGTAATGGCAAAGCCACAGCAGGACCCAGATGGAGAAAGGAAAGTTTTCCTTTAAATCAAGTATGAAGTTTTGATTATTACCTGAGCCTGGATACTTTGGCCTGATTCCAGACTGTGCTTTCGACTTACAGAAATAATAGGATGCTGTGCTATCCAAAGTGGACCAGAAAAGTCATGAAAGTAAGTCAGAGACAAGACAATTTCCATGAAATACAATTTAAAGGGGCCAAGGGAAACAAAATAAAATTGCACTGTGATTACATTCCGTGGAAGCAGATATACTGCAATTCAATATACTGGTTATATTAATCAGGGGGTTCGCTCTGAGGCTCCCTCCCTTCCCTGGGATCCTTTTAAAGAATTGCTAGTTTAAAGCATTTGAGATCTAATTAAAATCTGTTCTTACACCTTTTCACAGCAATATAATTTCTTTTATTCCCCACATCTTTACTTTTCAAAAAAACAATGATAAATTAAATGCAGGGCATAGGACATTTTGGAATATTTGAACAATAAGAATTTTTTAAAACCAACTATTGCTTATTGATACTAAAATAATATGCTGACATTTTTTCCTGAGTTAACCGTGGTCAAAAATCTGTCATGATCTCACCTCTTACTAATTGCTGTAATTTATTGGTACATTATTGCCAGTGATAAAAATCTGCTTTAATGCAATTTGAGTCATAATGTGGTGAGTAGTATTCAAAACACATAGACAAAAGAAGCTTCTCATCTTTTCAAAAACTTTAGTAAGAGTTGTTGATTGATTTTGCAATGGAATATGACTATCACCGTGAGAGTAACACTTCATAAATACACAATCAACAGGGTGACTATTTGATAAAACGTTTCCCTCCCAAGATTTCTAAATTCTATCCTGAGATATATTATTTTTACACGTGTGAAGAAGAAAAGAGTAACAGCAAGGTTAACTGACTTGCCCAAGGTTAGCTATCAATCAGTGGAAGGAAACACAGAGTCCCTACCTGGAAGCCTTAAGCCACCAGCCTAAATAGAGGGTCTGGATAAGGCATGGGGAACAGCATAGCTTCCATGTGAAATGGGAAAGGAGGTGGGTACCTCTTGCATGAGGCTGTTATGTCTTTTCTATTTCTTGTATTTCAGCTTATTTGAGTCTTTCTTTATGGAGTTCTAAAAATAGATATATATGCTATGTATTTAATGAAAATAGTCCCTGGGTACACATTTTGGCATACTGTGCCCTGCTCACATTGTCTATAATTGAGGGTACAGGACTTATCCTGAACTTTGCCCACAGAAGGAAAAGGAATAAAATACTCTCTTGGTGGTAAAACACTCAGACTTACTTCATAAAGAGGAAGTTTGTTTGTTTTTTTTTAACATAAGAGGAAGTTTTAAAATTAATGGAAAGTGTGGAGAAAAATGGAATTAATGAGGAAAATAGTTCTCAAAAGAGATTTTAAAACACCACCAGCAAAGGTGTCTGTGTGTAGAGGCAGAAAAACACTGGGTTCCAGTCCTAATCCTGATGCTTTAGTCATCTATGGCTGTGGAGCCAATTACTCTGAAACTTAGTGACTTAACACAAAAAACATTTATGACCTCACGATTTCTGCCTGTGAGGAGTCTGCATATAGATTCGCTGAAGTCTTGTTCTCATGGTCTTTCCCAGAGAGTTGACGTGGGCTGTGTCCTCATCTGAAGGGTCGACTGAGGGAAGGTCTGACTCAGGGTCACTCACGGTTGTTGGTAAGATTCAGTTCCTTGTGAGTTGAGAGCTTCAGTTTCTCACTGTGGTTTTATCAGTTCCTTTCCTTGCAGGTGTCTCCAGAGGGAGCCCGCAACACAGCAGCTGCCTTCCGTCAGAGTCAAGTGAGAGGATGATCAATGCTGGGCGAGAAGAGAGTGAATAAGAGGGAAAGAAGTCAGAGTCTTTTGTAACCTGACCTCGGCCGTGACCTGCCATTGCTCTTGCAGGATTTTCTTGGTTAGAAGCCAGTTACCAGGTCCAACTTGTACTAATGGGGAAGAGATCACACAAGAGCATGAATACTGGCTGGAGAGGACCATAGGGAACCACCTCCACAATGGATTCTGCAAACTGATGAGACATATGTGTCAGACAGGTGACGTGTGGTACCTATGCTAGGAGAGGTCTGAGCCCTTCTGCCCACTGCATCTTGGAACTGCAGTTGTCAAGGATAATACAGCCCAGCAGAGCAGTGGATAGAAGAACGCTTTAGTCACACAGCAGGGAGAATGAGATCAGCTTCCATGGTGGGAGTCAGTCCCCCAAGGACAGTAGGTCCCTTCCAGTGGCCACTGCAGGGCAACTGGCCTGTGCCCACCCCTGCTGTGCTGCAGAAGCAGGACCTCATCCCCTCCCCATCAAGGACAGCTGTGGCTGGGATGCTGGCCAGGTGCTGTATAACGCACACATTTAAGCAGAACAAAGGAGCACACAAAGAGTCTGCAGCAGGCAAAGCTATTCCCACACAAGGTGATAAACCCATCCAGGCTGTGAGGACTCTTCATCTCTTGCTAAGGAAGTGTTCCAGGCCCAAGGTCCATGCTGATGTGACCTGAGGACAGGGGCTGGGGTCGAAAGCCTGCATGCATGGGACCTCCGTTTCCAGCAATGTGAGATCAGGCAAGTCACCTCAAAGAACAACTTATCTTCCCCATTGATAAAATGAGGGGTTTGGACTGGATGATTCCTAAATTCCTTATCTCAAATCACAAGAAATCCAAAAATAATATATTTGTATTTGGCTTGAAATAAGCTTTGCCGTTTACTCATGACTATGAGTTCACCTGAGGTCTCAATCAAAAGTTTTCAGAAAACAACCTTTAAGTAACTATACAACCCTGACTTAGTAGGAACTGTAAAATTATTCCAGTAATTTCTATTGGCAATCCCCGTTTTCTTTCCTACAAAGGAGGGGACAGGCCCAGCCTTTCAATCTGATGCCCAAGCATAGCCTGAACTGAACTGATGTTGCTTTTTTCCTCTCTGCTTGCTACTGGTGTGGCTTAAACTTTTCCTGGTTTAGCAGAGAGAATATGTTGACTTAAAGTTACTGATGAACTGCAAATTGCTTGCAGAAATCAAAGTTAAAAGCGAAAAGTGTTAACAAAAGACAAGCTACTTAATTACACTGATAAGGACTTGAAAGCCCCAAATTCATGTTTAAAAGGCACATAAGCAGGACATTTATTTCTCCAATGTGATTCTATCATATTTGGCGTGTGTGTGTGTGTGTGTGTATTGTTACATATATTTAAGACAGTTTCTGTCCATGTCATCCAAGCTTTTTTAGAAATTAAAATTGGATCAGAATATTATATCCATGGCTGCGTGACCAATAAATTGTATACACACCATGTTTTCCCTCTGTTTTCATTTATTTAGCTCTTTTCATACAGAGATCATATATTATAAATCACAAGGATGTTTCAGGGCATGAGACAGACCCTCAGTCCTGGACCGAATGGTCTCTCATGCATAACTTTCTTTGATCAACAACTCAGGCCAAATGAGTTTAAGGTGAAAAGAACATGGAACATATTTAGGCCGGGG